>NC_052344.1:22993769-23001269 GCF_016432855.1 Salvelinus namaycush | reverse complement strand
TGTTCAGAGGAACAGTGGGTTAACTGCCTTGTTCAGAGGAACAGTGGGTTAACTGCCTTGTTCAGGGGAACAGTGGGTTAACTGCCTTGTTCAGGGGAACAGTGGGTTAACTGCCTTGTTCAGAGGAACAGTGGGTTAACTGCCTTGTTCAGGGGAACAGTGGGTTAACTGCCTTGTTCAGAGGAACAGTGGGTTAACTGCCTTGTTCAGGGGCAGAAGGACAGATTTTGACCTTGTCCGCTCAGGGATTCGAACCAGCAACCTTTGGGATCTATAGACCTATGCCATTTCCAAATAGGCAGTTTAACACACAGAACACATGGTTCCTTATAGTTGGACCTGGATATTCTACACCCACCTACTAAACATACAGTAGTTCTGTCTGCAGAGGCATGTTTCTGTCATCTTTAACTCATATCTACTCCTCAGGGAGCAATAACACAGGGGACATCGTGTGAGTACTACTCCCCACTGACGTACAGAGGGAGATGACACTGCTCAGGCAAGATGAATCAATAAGGAGTTGATAATAAATGACTCACTGCTCAGGCAAGATGAATCAATAAGGAGTTGATAATAAATGACTCACTGCTCAGGCAAGATGAATCAATAAGGAGTTGATAATAAATGACTCACTGCTCAGGCAAGATGAATCAATAAGGAGTTGATAATAAATGACTCACTGCTCAGGCAAGATGAATCAATAAGGAGTTGATAATAAATGACTCACTGCTCAGGCAAGATGAATCAATAAGGAGTTGATAATAAATGACTCACTGCTCAGGCAAGATGAATCAATAAGGAGCTGATAATAAATGACTCGCTGCTCAGGCAAGATGAATCAATAAGGAGCTGATAATAAACCAGGTCTCAACAGAACCTACAGCACGTATAAACCATGTGCAGAGCAGAGCCTGAGAAACACTGGCTGACATGTGGAGCCATTTGCCATTTAAATGAAGTGGGGAAACTGAAAAAGCCAGTAGTGAGATAGTTCAGGAAGACAAGAGCAGGTAACTGAAGGAGTCCAGCGTGTGATTGCGTCTGACTGCACGCCTGTGTGTGTTACGTCCATGTGTGTGTATGTGTGTTACGTCCATGCCTGCGTCTGTGCGTGTGTGTTACCGCCGTGTGTGTGTGTTACCTCTCTGCAGTCTCGTACGATGGGCTGTGTGGCGCTCTGCTCCTGCCCGCTGCCCAGCATGGCGCTGCTGGTACTCTTGTTGCGGCCGTGGCCCTTCTTGAAGGGGGCCTTGGAGCCCCCAGGAAGGTCGTGACAGGGGGAGGTGGGGGACGTGGACAGGACCAAGGTCTTCAGGGCAGACACCTCCGCCTGGAGCACATCAATCTGGGGGGAGAGAGGGAACATCACACATACAGAACCCATATAGATACAGGTCTGTCTTCTGTCTCACACCGTTGTACCAGGAACAGAGAGGTGGAACTGGTTTACATCGTCTCACACAGTTGTACCAGGAACAGAGAGGTGGAACTGGTTTACATCGTCTCACACCATTGTACCAGGAACAGAGAGAGTGGAACTGGTTTACATCGTCTCACACCGTTGTACCAGGAACAGAGAGAGTGGAACTGGTTTACATCGTCTCACACCGTTGTACCAGGAACAGAGAGAGTGGAACTGGTTTACATCGTCTCACACCGTTGTACCAGGAACAGAGAGGTGGAACTGGTTTACATCGTCTCACACCGTTGTACCAGGAACAGAGGGATGGAACTGGTTTACATCGTCTCACACCGTTGTATCAGGAACAGAGAGAGTGGAACTGGTTTACATCGTCTCACATCGTTGTACCAGGAACAGAGAGAGTGGAACTGGTTTACATCGTCTCACACCGTTGTATCAGGAACAGAGAGGTGGAACTGGTTTACATCGTCTCACACCGTTGTACCAGGAACAGAGAGGTGGAACTGGTTTACATCGTCTCACACCGTTGTACCAGGAACAGAGAGGTGGAACTGGTTTACATCGTCTCACACCGTTGTACCAGGAACAGAGAGGTGGAACTGGTTTACATCGTCTCACACCGTTGTACCAGGAACAGAGAGGTGGAACTGGTTTACATCGTCTCACACCGTTGTACCAGGAACAGAGAGAGTGGAACTGGTTTACATCGTCTCACACCGTTGTATCAGGAACAGAGAGAGTGGAACTGGTTTACATCGTCTCACACCGTTGTATCAGGAACAGAGAGAGTGGAACTGGTTTACATCGTCTCACACCGTTGTACCAGGAACAGAGAGAGTGGAACTGGTTTACATCGTCTCACACCGTTGTACCAGGAACAGAGAGGTGGAACAGGTTTACATCGTCTCACACCGTTGTACCAGGAACAGAGAGGTGGAACAGGTTTACATCGTCTCACACCGTTGTACCAGGAACAGAGAGGTGGAACAGGTTTACATCGTCTCACACCGTTGTACCAGGAACAGAGAGGTGGAACTGGTTTACATCGTCTCACACCGTTGTACCAGGAACAGAGAGAGTGGAACTGGTTTACATCGTCTCACACCGGTGTACCAGGAACAGAGAGGTGGAACTGGTTTACATCGTCTCACACCGTTGTACCAGGAACAGAGAGGTGGAACTGGTTTACATCGTCTCACACCGTTGTACCAGGAACAGAGAGGTGGAACTGGTTTACATCGTCTCACACCGTTGTACCAGGAACAGAGAGGTGTGGAACTGGTTTACATCGTCTCACACCGTTGTACCAGGAACAGAGAGGTGGAACAGGTTTACATCGTCTCACACCGTTGTACCAGGAACAGAGAGGTGGAACTGGTTTACATCGTCTCACACCGTTGTACCAGGAACAGAGAGAGTGGAACTGGTTTACATCGTCTCACACCGGTGTACCAGGAACAGAGAGGTGGAACTGGTTTACATCGTCTCACACCGTTGTACCAGGAACAGAGAGGTGGAACTGGTTTACATCGTCTCACACCGTTGTATCAGGAACAGAGAGAGTGGAACTGGTTTACATCGTCTCACACCGTTGTATCAGGAACAGAGAGAGTGGAACTGGTTTACATCGTCTCACACCGTTGTATCAGGAACAGAGAGAGTGGAACTGGTTTACATCGTCTCACACCGTTGTACCAGGAACAGAGAGAGTGGAACTGGTTTACATCGTCTCACACCGTTGTATCAGGAACAGAGAGAGTGGAACTGGTTTACATCGTCAAACACCGTTGTACCAGGAACAGAGAGAGTGGAACAGGTTTACATCGTCTCACACCGTTGTACCAGGAACAGAGAGATGGAACAGGTTTACATCGTCTCACACCGTTGTACCAGGAACAGAGAGGTGGAACTGGTTTACATCGTCTCACACCGTTGTACCAGGAACAGAGAGATGGAACTGGTTTACATCGTCTCACACCGTTGTATCAGGAACAGAGAGAGTGGAACTGGTTTACATCGTCTCACACCGTTGTATCAGGAACAGAGAGAGTGGAACTGGTTTACATCGTCTCACACCGTTGTACCAGGAACAGAGAGAGTGGAACTGGTTTACATCGTCTCACACCGTTGTACCAGGAACAGAGAGGTGGAACTGGTTTACATCGTCTCACACCGTTGTACCAGGAACAGAGAGGTGGAACTGGTTTACATCGTCTCACACCGTTGTACCAGGAACAGAGAGGTGGAACTGGTTTACATCGTCTCACACCGTTGTACCAGGAATTAACAGTCAGCCGGGAGGCTGCAGTGGTGTGACTGATACAACCTGCTATTAAACCAGCCAGCCGGGAGGCTGCAGTGGTGTGACTGATACAACCTGCTATTTAACCAGTCAGTCGGGAGGCTGCAGTGGTGTGACTGATACAACCTGCTATTAAACCAGTCAGCCGGGAGGCTGCAGTGGTGTGACTGATACAACCTGCTATTAAACCAGTCAGCCGGGAGGCTGCAGTGGTGTGACTGATACAACCTGCTATTAAACCAGTCAGCCGGGAGGCTGCAGTGGTGTGACTGATACAACCTGCTATTAAACCAGCCAGCCGGGAGGCTGCAGTGGTGTGACTGATACAACCTGCTATTTAACCAGTCAGCCGGGAGGCTGCAGTGGTGTGACTGATACAACCTGCTATTAAACCAGTCAGCCGGGAGGCTGCAGTGGTGTGACTGATACAACCTGCTATTAAACCAGTCAGCCAGGAGGCTGCAGTGGTGTGACTGATACAACCTGCTATTAAACCAGTTAGCCGGGAGGCTGCAGTGGTGTGACTGATACAACCTGCTATTAAACCAGTCAGCCGGGAGGCTGCAGTGGTGTGACTGATACAACCTGCTATTAAACCAGTCAGTCCCTGTGGCCTCCATTAACAGCCAGCCGGGAGGCTGCAGTGGTGTGACTGATACAACCTGCTATTTAACCAGCCAGCCGGGAGGCTGCAGTGGTGTGACTGATACAACCTGCTATTAAACCAGTCAGCCGGGAGGCTGCAGTGGTGTGACTGATACAACCTGCTATTAAACCAGTCAGCCGGGAGGCTGCAGTGGTGTGACTGATACAACCTGCTATTAAACCAGTCAGCCGGGAGGCTGCAGTGGTGTGACTGATACAACCTGCTATTAAACCAGTCAGCCGGGAGGCTGCAGTGGTGTGACTGATACAACCTGCTATTAAACCAGTCAGCCGGGAGGCTGCAGTGGTGTGACTGATACAACCTGCTATTAAACCAGTCAGCCGGGAGGCTGCAGTGGTGTGACTGATACAACCTGCTATTAAACCAGTCAGCCGGGAGGCTGCAGTGGTGTGACTGATACAACCTGCTATTAAACCAGTCAGCCGGGAGGCTGCAGTGGTGTGACTGATACAACCTGCTATTAAACCAGTCAGCCGGGAGGCTGCAGTGGTGTGACTGATACAACCTGCTATTAAACCAGTCAGCCGGGAGGCTGCAGTGGTGTGACTGATACAACCTGCTATTAAACCAGCCAGCCGGGAGGCTGCAGTGGTGTGACTGATACAACCTGCTATTAAACCAGCCAGCCGGGAGGCTGCAGTGGTGTGACTGATACAACCTGCTATTAAACCAGTCAGCCGGGAGGCTGCAGTGGTGTGACTGATACAACCTGCTACTAAACCAGTCAGCCGGGAGGCTGCAGTGGTGTGACTGATACAACCTGCTATTAAACCAGTCAGCCGGGAGGCTGCAGTGGTGTGACTGATACAACCTGCTATTAAACCAGCCAGCCGGGAGGCTGCAGTGGTGTGACTGATACAACCTGCTATTAAACCAGCCAGCCGGGAGGCTGCAGTGGTGTGACTGATACAACCTGCTATTAAACCAGCCAGCCGGGAGGCTGCAGTGGTGTGACTGATACAACCTGCTATTAAACCAGCCAGCCGGGAGGCTGCAGTGGTGTGACTGATACAACCTGCTATTAACCAGTCCAGCCGGGAGGCTGCAGTGGTGTGACTGATACAACCTGCTATTAAACCAGTCCAGCCGGGAGGCTGCAGTGGTGTGACTGATACAACCTGCTATTTAACCAGTCAGTCGGGAGGCTGCAGTGGTGTGACTGATACAACCTGCTATTAAACCAGTCAGCCGGGAGGCTGCAGTGGTGTGACTGATACAACCTGCTATTAAACCAGTCAGCCGGGAGGCTGCAGTGGTGTGACTGATACAACCTGCTATTAAACCAGTCAGCCGGGAGGCTGCAGTGGTGTGACTGATACAACCTGCTATTTAACCAGTCAGCCGGGAGGCTGCAGTGGTGTGACTGATACAACCTGCTATTTAACCAGTCAGCCGGGAGGCTGCAGTGGTGTGACTGATACAACCTGCTATTTAACCAGTCAGCCGGGAGGCTGCAGTGGTGTGACTGATACAACCTGCTATTAACCAGTCAGCCGGGAGGCTGCAGTGGTGTGACTGATACAACCTGCTATTAAACCAGCCAGCCGGGAGGCTGCAGTGGTGTGACTGATACAACCTGCTATTAACCAGTCAGCCGGGAGGCTGCAGTGGTGTGACTGATACAACCTGCTATTAAACCAGTCAGCCGGGAGGCTGCAGTGGTGTGACTGATACAACCTGCTATTTAACCAGTCAGCCGGGAGGCTGCAGTGGTGTGACTGATACAACCTGCTATTAAACCAGTCAGCCGGGAGGCTGCAGTGGTGTGACTGATACAACCTGCTATTAAACCAGTCAGCCGGGATGCTGCAGTGGTGTGACTGATACAACCTGCTATTAAACCAGTCAGCCGGGAGGCTGCAGTGGTGTGACTGATAACCTATAACAGCGAGCCGGAGGCTGCAGTGGTGTGACTGATACAACCTGCTACTAAACCAGTCAGCCGGGAGGCTGCAGTGGTGTGACTGACACCTTTAGTGAAGATGCAGCACACATAAAATCAGCCAGCACTCCATCTCTTCTCACACACACACACACACACACACACACACACACACACAGTCATTAGAAGACTATCAGACTGGGCCAGCCACTCCATGAGGGTAACAGTCATGTAGACACAGTAGTATGGAACCCGGTTGTGAACGGTTCAGTCCTCACCTTGTTCAGAGCTTCCTTCAGCTGCTTCTCAGCCGTCGACTGTTTGATGTTGGCCTCACGCACCATCTTGTGAGCTTCCTGTAAGAAGGCACGAGACGTTAGACCCACAATGCATCACTCAACGCCCTGACCTCTAACCCCTACCGACTCCTCACACAATATACAACACACAAAACAGAGAACCCAACAACCAAACACAAGCCAAGACAACCTGAGTCACAGCTGGCACCAAACACCCAGAGAAAAGCAGGTTAGTATCTCTACAAACTAACAGGAGTTTTGAAAACAGGAGAGAGGAGAGAGAGACAGAGGAGGGAAACTGTTAATCTAGCTACGTAAGAGAAGGGAGGAGAGAAGCCAAAACACTTTGATCACAAGGAGGGCAGTCTTAGTGTTTCTGGGGGGATGAATTAGCCGGTCGGACCAACCTCAAACAGGCTAGCAGTGAGCTCCTCCAGTTCCTGGCCCAGTTGGTCCCTGACTTTAGAAAGCCTCTCACACTCCTCGTCTTTTAACTTAAGATCCTTAAGAAATGAAAAACCAAAAACGGAAAGAAAAAAAAAACGTGATGAACAAATGAATGTAAATATAAATGACGTGGTAATAATAATGACAAAGGAAAATCAACTGTGGTTTATTTTAGGGGCCGAAATAATATGAAACAAATCAAAAAAATGTGAAGTGTAGCGTGACTTGGTGTGTGTGAATGTTGTAGGTGTGTGTAGACTTCTTAACACAGGCATGTACTGTAAACACACACACACAGTTCAGTTGACAGCAGGCCAAGTTTCGATAGCTGAAATCAAAACGTTTATATTACCCTAATAATATATTACCATGTACAGTAAATGTATTTCAGAGCAATAAAATACTTGGTTAGTTCCTGGAAGGGGTCTTTAACAGTGTGTGGCCCTTATTGTTCTATACTAGTTCCTGGAAGGGGGT
>NC_052344.1:22971563-22993669 GCF_016432855.1 Salvelinus namaycush | reverse complement strand
CGCGCGTTAGGCAGACATGCCTCTCAACGAGAAGACAGGCTATGGCTCACTGGCCCACAAAATGAGGTGGAAACTGAGGCTGCACTTCCTAACCTCCTGCCCAAAGGTATGACCATATTAGAGAGACATATTTCCCCAGATTACCAGCATCCACAAAGAATTTGAAAACAAATCCAATTTTGATAAACTCCCATATCTACTGGGAGAAATTCCACAGTGTTGCCATCACAGCAGCAAGATTTGTGACCTGTTGCCACAAGAAAAGGGCAACCAGTTGAAGAACAAACACCATTGTAAATACAACCCATATTTATGCTTATTTATTTTACACTTGTGTGCTTTAACCATTTGTACATTGTTACCACTGTATATATATAATATAACATTTGATGTCTTTATGTTTTGAAACTTCTGTATGTGTAATGTTTCTGTTAATTTGTATTGTTTATTTCACTTTTGTATAATATCTCACCTCACTTGCTTTGCAATTGTTAACACATGTTTCCCATGCCAATAAAGCCCCTTGAATTGATTGAATGAATTGATTGACAGAGAGTTAGAGAGACGAGAGTAGAGTTAGGAGAGCAGACAGAGAGTTAGAGAGAGACAGAGAGTTAGGAGGAAGAGACAGAGAAGACAGAGAGTTAGGAGAGAGACAGAGAGTTAGGAGGAGAGAGGGACAGAGGTATAGGAGAGAGACAGAGAGTTAGGAGAGAGAAGAGGAGTTAGATAGAGAGGACAGTGAGAGTTAGAGAGAGACAGAGAGTTAGGAGAGAGACAGAGGAGTTAGGAAGAGACAGAGACAGAGAGTTAGAGAGAGTAGACAGAGAGTTAGGAGATAGACGTACGAAGAGTTAGGAGAGAGACAGGATAGAGAGTAGAGAGAGACAGACGAGTTAGGAGAGAGACAGGAGACGAGCAGTTAGGGATTAGAAAGAGTAGAGAAGACAGACAGAGGTTAAGAGAGAGACAGAGTTAGGAGAGAGACAGAGAGTTAGGAGAGAGACAGAGAGTTAGGAGAGAGACAGAGAGTTAGGAGAGAGAGAGTTAGGAGAGAGACAGAGAGTTAGGAGAGAGAGAGAGACAGAGAGCTTAGAGAGAGAGAGAGCAGAGAGTTAGGAGAGAGCAGAGACAGAGAGTTAGGAGAGAGACAGAGACAGAGAGTTAGGAGAGAGACAGAGACAGAGGTTAGGAGACCAAAGGCACGTCATTACAACACTGTATATAGACATAACTTTGAAATGTCTCTATTCCTTTGAACTTTTGTGAGTATAATGTTTACTGTTCACTTTATATTGTTTTGTTTATTTTCTATTTCACTTGCTTTGGCATGTAAACATATTTTCCCCATGCAATAAGCCCTTAAACTGAATTGATAGGCACAGAGAGAGAGAGAGAGAGAGACATATTTCCCACAGATTACACAGATCCACAAAGAATTTGAAAACAAATCCAATTTTGATAAACTCCCATATCTACTGGGAGAAATTCCACAGTGTGCCATCACAGCAGCAAGATTTGTGACCTGTTGCCACAAGAAAAGGGCAACCAGTGAAGAACAAACCACCATTGTAAATACAACCCATATTTATGCTTATTTTTTTAACTTGTGTGCTTTAACCATTTGTACATTGTTACAACACTGTATATAGATAATTAACATTTGTAATGTCTTTATTGTTTGAAACTTCTGTATGTGTAATGTTTACTGTTAATTTGTATTGTTTATTTCACTTTGTTAAATATCTACCTCACTTGCTTTGGCAATGTTAACACATGTTTCCCATGCCAATAAGACCCCTTGAATTGAATTGAATTGAAATTGAGAGAGAGAGAGAGAGAGGTGGCACCTCCCTTAAAAATAGACCAGCAAGATTCAAAACCCCAAATCTTTATTGAAAGTGACAAACACATCGTGGTTTGAAGTGAGTCCCAGCGTGCTCTCTGAGTCTGTCCTCAGAGCCTGGTCATATAGCAGCTCTTTGCTGTCTGCCTATTGGCTCCAGGACTTATGCTTTCCCTCTGAGTCTGCATGCCAAAATGCCACCCTATTCCCTACATAGAGTACTACTCTTTCACCAGGGCATAGTGCTCTGGTCAAATGTAGAGCACTATATAAGCCAGCAGTATACCACCTTGCATCCCAATGCTAGTTTGCCTCTAAAGCTAAGCAGGTTGGTCCTGGTTGTCCCTGGATGGGAGACCAGATGCTGCTGGTGTGGTATTGGAGGGCCAGTAGGAGACACTCTTTCCTCTGGTCTAAAAAATTATATCCCAGGGCATTGATTGGGGACATTGCCCTGTGTAGGGTGGCGTCTTTCGGAGGGATGTTAACCCTGGTGTGCCTGACCTCTGTGGTCACTAAAGATCCCGTGGTACTTTCATAACAGTAGTGGTGTTAACCCCCGTGTCCTGACTCTCTGTGGTCACTAAGATCCCGTGTACTTATCATAACAGTAGTGGGTGTAACCCCGGTGTCCTGACTCTCTGTGGTCACTAAAGATCCCGTGTTACTTATCATAACATAGTGGTGTTAACCTGGTGTCCTGACTCTCTGTGGTTCACTAAAGATCCCTTGGTACTTATCATGAGCTAGTGGTGTTAACCCCGGTGTCCGGACTCCTGTGTCACTAAGATCCCATGGTACTTATCATAACAGTAGTGGTGTTACCCCCGGTGTCCTGACTCTCTGTGGTCCTAAAGATCCCATGGTACTTATCATACAGTAGTGGTGTTAACCCCGGAGTCCTGACTCTCTGTGGTCACTAAAGATCCCGTGGTACTTATCATAACAGTAGTGGTGTTAACCCTGGTGTCCTGACTCTCTGTGGTCACTAAAGATCCCGTGGTACTTATCATAACAGTAGTGGTGTTAACCCTGGTGTCCTGACTCTCTGTGGTCACTAAAGATCCCGTGGTACTTATCATGAGAGTAGTGGTGTTAACCCCGGTGTCCTGACTCTCTGTGGTCACTAAAGATCCCGTGGTACTTATCATGAGAGTAGTGGTGTTAACCCTGGTGTCCTGACTCTCTGTGGTCACTAAAGATCCCATGGTACTTATCATAACAGTAGTGGTGTTAACCCCGGTGTCCTGACTCTCTGTGGTCACTAAGATCCCACTGGTCACTTACATAACAGTAGTGCGTGTTAACCCGGAGCTTGACTCTCGTGGTCACTAAAGATCCCGTGTACTTATCATGAGAGTAGTGGGTGTTACCCTGTGGTACTGACTCTCTGTGGTCCTAAAGATCCCATGGTACTATCATAACAGTAGTGGTGTTACCCCCCGGTGTCCTGACTCTCTGTGGTCACTAAAGATCCGTTGGTAACTTATCATAGGTAGTGGTGTTAACCCTGGTGTCCTGACTCTCTGTGGTCACTAAAGATCCCATGGTACTTATCATGAGAGTAGTGGTGTTAACCCGGTGTCCTGACTCTCTCTGTGGTCACTAAAGATCCCGTTGTACTTATCATAAGTCAGTGGTGTTAACCCTGGTGTCCTGACTCTCTGTGGTCACTAAAGATCACCGTGGTACTTATCATAACAGTTAGTGTTGTAAACCCGTGTCCTGACTCTCTGTGCATCAAAATCCCGTGGTACTTATCATGGAGAGTAGTGGTGTCTAACCCTGGTGTCCTGACTCTCTGTGGTCTTAAGATCCCGTGGATCGTGTTATTCATAACAGTAGTGGTGTTAACCCCGTGTCCTGCTCTCTGTGTCACTAAAGATCCTGTGGTACTTATCATGAGAGTAGTGGTGTAACCCTGGTGTCCTGACTCTCTGTGGTCACTAAAGATCCGTGGTACTTATCATAACAGTAGTGTGTTAACCCTGGATGTCCTGGCTACTTTCCTAATCTGTCCCTCATACCCATCATGGTCACCTAATCATCCCCACTTCTAATTGACTCATTCATCCTCTCCCCTGTAACTATTCCAGGTCGTTGGTGTACATGAGAATGTGTTGGTTAAATAGGGTGTCATTTCAGACACCCGGACTCTCTGGTGTGACACCCTGGTGTTGTCACTTCCTCTATTGGGGTTATTGTTGAATCCTCTAGTCCACTCCCATAGAGGACATGTTGTTGTCACTTCCTCTATTGGGGTTTATTGTTGGAATCCTCTAGTCCACTCCCTGAGGACATGTTTGTTGTCACTTCCTCTATTGGGGTTATTGTTGGAATCCTCTAGTCACTCCCTAGAGGACATGTTTGTTGTCACTTCCTCTATTGGGGTTATTGTTATCCTCTAGTCCACTCCCATAGAGGAGGACATGTTGTTGTCACTTCCTCTATTGGGGTTATTGTTAGAATCCTCTAGTCCCTCCCATAGAGGAGGAGGACATGGTGTTGTCACTTCCTCTATTGGGGTTATTGTTAGAATCCTCTAGTCCACTCCCATAGAGGACATGTTGTTGTCACTTCCTCTATTGGGGTTATTGTTGGAATCCTCTAGTCCACTCCCATAGAGGACATGTTGTTGTCACTTCCTCTATTGGGTATTGTTGGAATCCTCTAGTCCCACTCCCATAGAGGACATGTGTGTGTCACTTCCTATTGGGTTATTGTTGAATCCTTCAGTCCACTCCCATAGAGGACTGTTGTGTGTCACTCTCTATTGGGGTTATTGTTGGAATCCTCTAGTCCACTCCCATAGAGGACATGTTGTTGTCACTTCCTCTATTGGGGTTATTGTTGGAATCCTCTAGTCACTCCCCATAGAGGACATGGTTGTTGTCACTTCCTCTATTGGGGTTATTGTTGGAATCCTCTAGTCCACTCCCATAAGAGGACATGTTGTGTGTCACTTCCTCTTTTGGGGTTATTGTTAGAATCCTCTAGTCCACTCCCATAGAGGAGGACATGTTGTTGTCACTTCCTCTATGGGTTATTG
Source organism: Salvelinus namaycush (assembly GCF_016432855.1). Taxonomy (NCBI): domain Eukaryota; kingdom Metazoa; phylum Chordata; class Actinopteri; order Salmoniformes; family Salmonidae; genus Salvelinus; species Salvelinus namaycush. The sequence goes on along the minus strand of NC_052344.1, from coordinate 22,988,774 downwards.
TTAGAATCCTCTAGTCCACTCCATAGAGGAGGACATGTTTGTTGTCACTTCCTCTATTGGGGTTATTGTTGGAATCCTCTAGTCCACTCCCATAGAGGACATGTTGTTGTCACTTCCTCTATGGGGTTATTGTTAAATCCTCTAGTCCACTCCCATAGAGGAGGACATGTTTGTTGTCACTTTCCTCTATTGGGGTTATTGTTGGAATCCTCTAGTCCACTCCCATAGAGGAGGACATGTTGTTGTCACTTCCCTCTATTGGGGTTATTGTTGAATCCTCTAGTCCACTCCCATAGAGGAACTGTTGTTGTCACTTCCTCTATTGGGGTTATTGGTGGAATCCTCTAGTCCCTCCCATAGAGGACATGTTGTTGTCACTTCCTCTATTGGGGTTTTGTTAGAATCCTCTAGTCCACTCCCATAGAGGAGGACATGTTGTTGTCACTTCCTCTATTGGGGTTATTGTTGGAATCCTCTAGTCCACTCCCATAGAGGAGGACATGGTTTTGTCACTTCCTCTATTGGGGTTATTGTTGGAATCCCTCTATCCCTCCCATAGAGGACATGTTGTTTGTCACTTCCTCTATGGGGTTATTGTTAGAACCCTCTAGTCCACTCCCATAGAGGACATGTTGTTGTCACTTCCTCTATTTGGGGTTTTGTTAGAATCCTCTATTCCAATCCCATAGAGGAGGAGGACATGTGTTGTCACTTCCTCTATTGGGGTTATTGTTGGAATCCTCTAGTCCACTCCCATAGAGGACATGTTGTTGTCACTTCCTCTATTGGGGTTTTGTTAGAATCCTCTAGTCCACTCCCATAGAGGAGGAGGACATGTTGTTGTCACTTCCTCTATTGGGGTTATTGTTAGAATCCTCTAGTCCACTCCCATAGAGGAGAGGACATGTTGTGTCCTTCCTCTATTGGGTTATTGTGGATCCTCTAGTCCACTCCCATAGAGGACATGTTGTTGTCACTTCCTTCCTGACAACATCTCCAGGAAGTCATGTCCCTCTGTTTCTGGCAACAGGTAATGACAGGGACAGTAGAAGACAGGACACCACCACACGTAGGCTGTGTCTCAATGGAACCCTACTCCCTATATAGTGTACAGTTTTGACCATGCCCCATAGTATGTACTATGCTGTATGATGTGCTGATGCTGTTGTGCTCTGACATCATCGAGGACCTGAAATGGTTGCGCACACAGACACGGTGTGAAGAAGGCCTCTACAACCTCAGGTGGCTTGGCCCCTAACACCCTCACACACTTCTACAGATGCACCATTGAGAGCATCCTGTCAGGCTGCGTCACCGCCTGGTACGGCAACTTCTCCGCCCTCAACCACATGGTTCTCCAGAAAGTGGTGCGGGCTGTCCAAAACATCACCGGGGGCACACTGCCTGCCCTCCAGGAAATCTACAGCACCCGGTGTTACAGGAAAGCTGAAAAGATCATTAAGCAACTCAGCCATGGACTGTTCACCCTGCTACCATCTGACAGACAGAGACAGACAGGTGCATCAGGAACCAAAGACCGATAGACTGTTGAACAGCTTCTATCACCATCAGACTGTTGAACAGCTTCTATTACCATCAGACTGTTGAACAGCTTCTATCACCATCAGACTGTTGAACAGCTTCTATTACCATCAGACTGTTGAACAGCTTCTATTACCATCAGACTGTTGAACAGCTTCTATCACCATCAGACTGTTGAACAGCTTCTATTACCATCAGACTGTTGAACAGCTTCTATCACCATCAGACTGTTGAACAGCTTCTATTGCCATCAGACTGTTGAACAGCTTCTATCACCATCAGACTGTTAAACAGCTTCTATCACCATCAGACTGTTGAACGGCTTCTATTACCATCAGACTGTTGAACAGCTTCTATCACCATCAGACTGTTGAACAGCTTCTATCACCATCAGACTGTTGAACAGCTTCTATTGCCATCAGACTGTTGAACAGCTTCTATCACCATCAGACTGTTAAACAGCTTCTATTACCATCAGACTGTTGAACGGCTTCTATTACCATCAGACTGTTGAACAGCTTCTATCACCATCAGACTGTTGAACAGCTTCTATCACCATCAGACTGTTGAACAGCTTCTATCACCATCAGACTGTTGAACAGCTTCTATTGCCATCAGACTGTTGAACAGCTTCTATCACCATCAGACTGTTAAACAGCTTCTATTACCATCAGACTGTTGAACGGCTTCTATTACCATCAGACTGTTGAACAGCTTCTATCACCATCAGACTGTTGAACGGCTTCTATTACCATCAGACTGTTGAACAGCTTCTATCACCATCAGACTGTTAAACAGCTTCTATCACCATCAGACTGTTGAACAGCTTCTATCACCATCAGACTGTTAAACAGCTTCTATTACCATCAGACTGTTGAACGGCTTCTATTACCATCAGACTGTTGAACAGCTTCTATCACCATCAGACTGTTGAACGGCTTCTATTACCAGACCATCAGACTGTTGAACAGCTTCTATTACCATCAGACTGTTGAACGGCTTCTATTACCATCAGACTGTTGAACGGCTTCTATTACCATCAGACTGTTGAACAGCTTCTATCACCATCAGACTGTTGAACAGCTTCTATCACCATCAGACTGTTGAACAGCTTCAGTTACCATCAGACTGTTGAACGGCTTCTATCACCATCAGACTGTTGAACGGCTTCTATCACCATCAGACTGTTGAACAGCTTCTATTACCAGACCATCAGACTGTTGAACAGCTTCTATTACCATCAGACTGTTGAACGGCTTCTATCACCATCAGACTGTTGAACGGCTTCTATTACCATCAGACTGTTGAACAGCTTCTATCACCATCAGACTGTTGAACGGCTTCTATTACCAGACCATCAGACTGTTGAACAGCTTCTATTACCATCAGACTGTTGAACAGCTTCTATCACCATCAGACTGTTGAACAGCTTCTATCACCATCAGACTGTTGAACAGCTTCAGTTACCATCAGACTGTTGAACGGCTTCTATTACCAGACCATCAGACTGTTGAACAGCTTCTATTACCATCAGACTGTTGAACAGCTTCTATCACCATCAGACTGTTGAACGGCTTCTATTACCAGACCATCAGACTGTTGAACAGCTTCTATTACCATCAGACTGTTGAACAGCTTCTATCACCATCAGACTGTTGAACAGCTTCTATCACCATCAGACTGTTGAACAGCTTCAGTTACCATCAGACTGTTGAACGGCTTCTATCACCATCAGACTGTTGAACGGCTTCTATCACCATCAGACTGTTGAACAGCTTCTATTACCAGACCATCAGACTGTTGAACAGCTTCTATTACCATCAGACTGTTGAACGGCTTCTATCACCATCAGACTGTTGAACGGCTTCTATTACCATCAGACTGTTAAACAGCTTCTATCACCATCAGACTGTTGAACGGCTTCTATCACCATCAGACTGTTAAACAGCTTCTATCACCATCAGACTGTTGAACGGCTTCTATCACCATCAGACTGTTGAACGGCTTCTATCACCATCAGACTGTTGAACGGCTTCTATTACCATCAGACTGTTGAACGGCTTCTATTACCATCAGACTGTTGAACGGCTTCTATTACCATCAGACTGTTGAACGGCTTCTATTACCATCAGACTGTTAAACGGCTTCTATCACCATCAGACTGTTGAACGGCTTCTATTACCATCAGACTGTTAAACGGCTTCTATTACCATCAGACTGTTGAACGGCTTCTATCACCATCAGACTGTTGAACGGCTTCTATCACCATCAGACTGTTGAACGGCTTCTATCACCATCAGACTGTTGAACGGCTTCTATCACCATCAGACTGTTGAACGGCTTCTATTACCATCAGACTGTTGAACGGCTTCTATTACCATCAGACTGTTGAACGGCTTCTATTACCATCAGACTGTTGAACGGCTTCTATTACCATCAGACTGTTGAACGGCTTCTATCACCATCAGACTGTTAAACGGCTTCTATCACCATCAGACTGTTGAACAGCTTCTATCACCATCAGACTGTTGAACAGCTTCTATCACCATCAGACTGTTGAACGGCTTCTATTACCATCAGACTGTTGAACGGCTTCTATCACCATCAGACTGTTGAACGGCTTCTATCACCATCAGACTGTTGAACAGCTTCTATTACCAGACCATCAGACTGTTGAACAGCTTCTATTACCATCAGACTGTTGAACGGCTTCTATCACCATCAGACTGTTGAACGGCTTCTATTACCATCAGACTGTTAAACAGCTTCTATCACCATCAGACCGTTGAACGGCTTCTATCACCATCAGACCGCTGAACGGCTTCTATTACCATCAGAACGTTGAACGGCTTCTATCACCATCAGACTGTTGAACAGCTTCTATTACCATCAGACTGTTGAACAGCTTCTATTACCATCAGACTGTTGAACAGCTTCTATTACCATCAGACTGTTGAACGGCTTCTATCACCATCAGACTGTTGAACAGCTTCTATTACCATCAGACCGTTGAACGGCTTCTATCACCATCAGACTGTTAAACAGCTTCTATTACCAGACCATCAGACTGTTGAACAGCTTCTATTACCATCAGACTGTTGAACGGCTTCTATCACCATCAGACTATTGAACGGCTTCTATCACCATCAGACTGTTGAACGGCTTCTATCACCATCAGACTGTTGAACGGCTTCTATTACCATCAGACTGTTGAACGGCTTCTATTACCATCAGACTGTTGAACAGCTTCTATTACCATCAGACTGTTGAACGGCTTCTATTACCATCAGACTGTTGAACAGCTTCTATTACCATCAGACTGTTGAACGGCTTCTATCACCATCAGACTGTTGAACGGCTTCTATTACCATCAGACTGTTGAACGGCTTCTATCACCATCAGACTGTTGAACGGCTTCTATCACCATCAGACTGTTGAACAGCTTCTATCACCATCAGACTGTTGAACAGCTTCTATCACCATCAGACTGTTGAACGGCTTCTATTACCAGACCATCAGACTGTTGAACAGCTTCTATTACCATCAGACTGTTGAACGGCTTCTATCACCATCAGACTGTTGAACGGCTTCTATTACCATCAGACTATTGAACGGCTTCTATCACCATCAGACTGTTGAACGGCTTCTATCACCATCAGACTGTTGAACAGCTTCTATCACCATCAGACTGTTGAACGGCTTCTATCACCATCAGACTGTTGAACAGCTTCTATCACCATCAGACTGTTGAACGGCTTCTATTACCAGACCATCAGACTGTTGAACAGCTTCTATTACCATCAGACTGTTGAACGGCTTCTATCACCATCAGACTGTTGAACGGCTTCTATTACCATCAGACTATTGAACGGCTTCTATCACCATCAGACTGTTGAACGGCTTCTATCACCATCAGACTGTTGAACAGCTTCTATCACCATCAGACTGTTGAACAGCTTCTATCACCATCAGACTGTTGAACGGCTTCTATCACCATCAGACTGTTGAACGGCTTCTATCACCATCAGACTGTTGAACGGCTTCTATTACCATCAGACTGTTGAACGGCTTCTATCACCATCAGACTGTTGAACGGCTTCTATCACCATCAGACTGTTGAACAGCTTCTATCACCATCAGACTGTTGAACGGCTTCTATCACCATCAGACTGTTGAACGGCTTCTATCACCATCAGACTGTTGAACGGCTTCTATTACCATCAGACTGTTGAACAGCTTCTATTACCATCAGACTGTTGAACGGCTTCTATTACCATCATACTGTTGAACAGCTTCTATTACCATCATACTGTTGAACAGCTTCTATTACCATCAGACTGTTGAACAGCTTCTATCACCATCAGACTGTTGAACAGCTTCTATTACCATCAGACTGTTGAACGGTTTCTATTACCATCAGACTGTTGAACAGCTTCTATCACCATCAGACTGTTGAACAGCTTCTATTACCATCAGACTGTTGAACAGCTTCTATTACCATCAGACTGTTGAACAGCTTCTATCACCATCAGACTGTTGAACAGCTTCTATTACCATCAGACTGGTGAACGGCTTCTATCACCATCAGACTGTTGAACGGCTTCTATTACCATCAGACTGTTGAACGGCTTCTATCACCATCAGACTGTTGAACGGCTTCTATTACCATCAGACTGTTGAACGGTTTCTATCACCATCAGACTGTTGAACGGCTTCTATCACCATCAGACTGTTGAACAGCTTCTATTACCATCAGACTGTTGAACAGCTTCTATTACCATCAGACTGTTGAACAGCTTCTATTACCATCAGACTGGTGAACGGCTTCTATCACCATCAGACTGTTGAACAGCTTCTATCACCATCAGACTGTTGAACAGCTTCTATTACCATCAGACTGTTGAACGGCCATCCCTAGCCGTCTACCAGGTGATACACAGTCACTCACACAGGTATTTGATAACACCTCATACTCACAAACACACACACTCAGCCACCCCTGCTGTCCCCTAATGTCCCATGCGGTCCCCTGATGTCCCCTGCTGTCCCCTGCGGTCCCCTGATGTCCCCTGCTGTCCCCTGCTGTCCCCTGCTGTCCCATGCGGTCCCCTGATGTCCCATGCTGTCCCCTGCTGTCCCATGCTGTCCCCTAATGTCCCATGCGGTCCCCTGATGTCCCCTGCTGTCCCCTGCTGTCCCCTGCTGTCCCATGCGGTCCCCTGATGTCCCCTGCTGTCCCCTGCTGTCCCCTGCTGTCCCCTGCGGTCCCCTGATGTCCCATGCTGTCCCCTGCTGTCCCCTGATGTCCCATGCTGTCCCCTGCTGTCCCCTGCTGTCCCCTGATGTCCCCTGCTGTCCCCTGCTGTCCCATGCTGTCCCCTGATGTCCCATGCTGTCCCCTGATGTCCCATGCTGTCCCCTGCTGTCCCATGCTGTCCCCTGCTGTCCCCTGATGTCCCATGCTGTCCCATGCTGTCCCCTGATGTCCCATGCGGTCCCCTGATGTCCCATGCTGTCCCCTGCTGTCCCCTGATGTCCCATGCTGTCCCATGCTGTCCCATGCTGTCCCATGCTGTCCCCTGCTGTCCCCTGATGTCCCATGCTGTCCCATGCTGTCCCCTGCTGTCCCATGCTGTCCCCTGATGTCCCATGCTGTCCCCTGCTGTCCCCTGATGTCCCCTGATGTCCCCTGCTGTCCCCTGCTGTCCCCTGCTGTCCCATGCTGTCCCCTGATGTCCCATGCTGTCCCCTGCTGTCCCCTGCTGTCCCATGCTGTCCCCTGATGTCCCATGCTGTCCCATGCTGTCCCCTGATGTCCCATGCTGTCCCATGCTGTCCCCTGATGTCCCATGCTGTCCCATGCTGTCCCCTACTGTCCCATGCTGTCCCCTGCTATAGAGACGTTGAACCACTGGCAACTTCCTATTTCACGCTGTGTATTTAAATACGGTCTCCCTGATGTATTTTAGTTATACTGTTTATAAACACACACACCACATATGTATTTATACACTGGAGTCTCAACACAGCTCACTGTAAGACATTACTGCTGTACATTTCATTCTTAGCTGATCTTGTGTACATTCTCCCGGGGTTGATGGGTATATACTGCATTTTATTACTGCCGCGCTGCTAGTCGGGTTGATCATCAGATTCGTCCCGTCGTTCTTGATTTCTTGTCTTTTATTTCCTTACATTTAAAAACACATTGTCAGTCGCCAGTAACATAAACACGTCACTGCACCTGCTATAACATCTACTGACCAATACAATTTGATTGGGACACAATAAACAGTTAACGTTTCACAACAACAACAGTAATATACAGACAGACAGAACACTAGTTAATGTTTCATTACAACAACAACAGTAATATACAGACAGAACACTAGTTAATGTTTCATTACAACAACAACAGTAATATACAGACAGACACAACACTAGTTAATGTTTCATTACAACAACAACAGTAATATACAGACAGACACAACACTAGTTAATGTTTCATTACAACAACAACAGTAATATACAGACAGACACAACACTAGTTAATGTTTCATTACAACAACAACAGTAATATACAGACAGACAGAACACTAGTTAATGTTTCATTACAACAACAACAGTAATATACAGACAGACACAACACTAGTTAATGTTTCATTACAACAACAACAGTAATATACAGACAGACACAACACTAGTTAATGTTTCATTACAACAACAACAGTAATATACAGACAGACAGAACACTAGTTAATGTTTCATTACAACAACAACAGTAATATACAGACAGACAGAACACTAGTTAATGTTTCATTACAACAACAACAGTTATAAGTTCGAGCTTTGATATGACAGAAAGATTTCCCGAGAGAAATGTTTCCATTTACAATCAAACACTTTTGCAAGCAATTCATGCCAAAATGTTCCCGATCGTTACTTGACACACTGCCATGTATTTTTTGGTGGGGCTATGAACGATAATAATTACCACGGTTGCACGGCAACAAACAGCAAAAGAACTAATGACATCACATCTGCTCCGTCGGGCAGAAATTCAAAAAAGACGCAGAAAAAAAAGGTTATTATTTCCAAAAATCTAAAATAAATTCAAAGACCTTCAACAGAAGTGATCAAAGTCTGGTAATGACTCATCATTTGAGTTCTGTAGACGGTCAGGCTAGCTGAGGAGGACTATGCTACTTAACTATCTTCAAATCAACATAATGACTCATCATTTGAGTTCTGTAGACGGTCAGGCTAGCTGAGGAGGACTATGCTACTTAACTATCTTCAAATCAACATAATGACTCATCATTTGAGTTCTGTAGACGGTCAGGCTAGCTGAAGAGGAGGACTATGCTACTTAACTATCTTCAAATCAACATAATGACTCATCATTTGAGTTCTGTAGACGGTCAGGCTAGCTGAGGAGGACTATGCTACTTAACTATCTTCAAATCAACATAATGACTCATCATTTGAGTTCTGTAGACGGTCAGGCTAGCTGAGGAGGACTATGCTACCTAACTATCTTCAAATCAACATAATGACTCATCATTTGAGTTCTGTAGAAGGTCAGGCTAGCTGAGGAGGATTATGCTACTTAACCATCTTCAAATCAACATAATGACTCATCATTTGAGTTCTGTAGACGGTCAGGCTAGCTGAAGAGGAGGACTATGCTACTTAACTATCTTCAAATCAACATAATGACTCATCATTTGAGTTCTGTAGACGGTCAGGCTAGCTGAGGAGGACTATGCTACTTAACTATCTTCAAATCAACATAATGACTCATCATTTGAGTTCTGTAGACGGTCAGGCTAGCTGAGGAGGACTATGCTACTTAACTATCTTCAAATCAACATAATGACTCATCATTTGAGTTCTGTAGACGGTCAGGCTAGCTGAGGAGGACTATGCTACCTAACTATCTTCAAATCAACATAATGACTCATCATTTGAGTTCTGTAGAAGGTCAGGCTAGCTGAGGAGGACTATGCTACTTAACTATCTTCAAATCAACATAATGACTCATCATTTGAGTTCTGTAGACGGTCAGGCTAGCTGAAGAGGAGGACTATGCTACTTAACTATCTTCAAATCAACATAATGACTCATCATTTGAGTTCTGTAGACGGTCAGGCTAGCTGAGGAGGACTATGCTACCTAACTATCTTCAAATCAACATAATGACTCATCATTTGAGTTCTGTAGACGGTCAGGCTAGCTGAGGAGGACTATGCTACCTAACTATCTTCAAATCAACATAATGACTCATCATTTGAGTTCTGTAGAAGGTCAGGCTAGCTGAGGAGGACTATGCTACCTAACTATCTTCAAATCAACATAATGACTCATCATTTGAGTTCTGTAGAAGGTCAGGCTAGCTGAGGAGGACTATGCTACTTAACTATCTTCAAATCAACATAATGACTCATCATTTGAGTTCTGTAGAAGGTCAGGCTAGCTGAGGAGGACTATGCTACTTAACTATCTTCAAATCAACATAATGACTCATCATTTGAGTTCTGTAGACGGTCAGGCTAGCTGAGGAGGACTATGCTACTTAACCATCTTCAAATCAACATAATGACTCATCATTTGAGTTCTGTAGACGGTCAGGCTAGCTGAAGAGGAGGACTATGCTACTTAACTATCTTCAAATCAACATAATGACTCATCATTTGAGTTCTGTAGACGGTCAGGCTAGCTGAGGAGGACTATGCTACTTAACTATCTTCAAATCAACATAATGACTCATCATTTGAGTTCTGTAGACGGTCAGGCTAGCTGAGGAGGACTATGCTACTTAACTATCTTCAAATCAACATAATGACTCATCATTTGAGTTCTGTAGACGGTCAGGCTAGCTGAGGAGGACTATGCTACTTAACTATCTTCAAATCAACATAATGACTCATCATTTGAGTTCTGTAGACGGTCAGGCTAGCTGAGGAGGACTATGCTACTTAACTATCTTCAAATCAACACAATGACTCATCATTTGAGTTCTGTAGAAGGTCAGGCTAGCTGAGGAGGACTATGCTACTTAACTATCTTCAAATCAACATAATGACTCATCATTTGAGTTCTGTAGACGGTCAGGCTAGCTGAGGAGGACTATGCTACTTAACTATCTTCAAATCAACATAATGACTCATCATTTGAGTTCTGTAGACGGTCAGGCTAGCTGAGGAGGACTATGCTACTTAACTATCTTCAAATCAACATAATGACTCATCATTTGAGTTCTGTAGACGGTCAGGCTAGCTGAGGAGGACTATGCTACTTAACTATCTTCAAATCAACACAATGACTCATCATTTGAGTTCTGTAGACGGTCAGGCTAGCTGAGGAGGACTATGCTACTTAACTATCTTCAAATCAACATAATGACTCATCATTTGAGTTCTGTAGACGGTCAGGCTAGCTGAGGAGGACTATGCTACTTAACTATCTTCAAATCAACATAATGACTCATCATTTGAGTTCTGTAGACGGTCAGGCTAGCTGAGGAGGACTATGCTACTTAACTATCTTCAAATCAACATAATGACTCATCATTTGAGTTCTGTAGACGGTCAGGCTAGCTGAGGAGGACTATGCTACTTAACTATCTTCAAATCAACATAATGACTCATCATTTGAGTTCTGTAGACGGTCAGGCTAGCTGAGGAGGACTATGCTACTTAACTATCTTCAAATCAACATAATGACTCATCATTTGAGTTCTGTAGACGGTCAGGCTAGCTGAGGAGGACTATGCTACCTAACTATCTTCAAATCAACATAATGACTCATCATTTGAGTTCTGTAGAAGGTCAGGCTAGCTGAGGAGGACTATGCTACTTAACTATCTTCAAATCAACATAATGACTCATCATTTGAGTTCTGTAGAAGGTCAGGCTAGCTGAGGAGGACTATGCTACTTAACTATCTTCAAATCAACATAATGACTCATCATTTGAGTTCTGTAGACGGTCAGGCTAGCTGAAGAGGAGGACTATGCTACTTAACTATCTTCAAATCAACATAATGACTCATCATTTGAGTTCTGTAGACGGTCAGGCTAGCTGAGGAGGACTATGCTACTTAACTATCTTCAAATCAACATAATGACTCATCATTTGAGTTCTGTAGACGGTCAGGCTAGCTGAGGAGGACTATGCTACTTAACTATCTTCAAATCAACATAATGACTCATCATTTGAGTTCTGTAGACGGTCAGGCTAGCTGAGGAGGACTATGCTACTTAACTATCTTCAAATCAACATAATGACTCATCATTTGAGTTCTGTAGACGGTCAGGCTAGCTGAGGAGGACTATGCTACTTAACTATCTTCAAATCAACACAATGACTCATCATTTGAGTTCTGTAGAAGGTCAGGCTAGCTGAGGAGGACTATGCTACTTAACTATCTTCAAATCAACATAATGACTCATCATTTGAGTTCTGTAGACGGTCAGGCTAGCTGAGGAGGACTATGCTACTTAACTATCTTCAAATCAACATAATGACTCATCATTTGAGTTCTGTAGACGGTCAGGCTAGCTGAGGAGGACTATGCTACTTAACTATCTTCAAATCAACATAATGACTCATCATTTGAGTTCTGTAGACGGTCAGGCTAGCTGAGGAGGACTATGCTACTTAACTATCTTCAAATCAACACAATGACTCATCATTTGAGTTCTGTAGAAGGTCAGGCTAGCTGAGGAGGACTATGCTACCTAACTATCTTCAAATCAACATAATGACTCATCATTTGAGTTCTGTAGAAGGTCAGGCTAGCTGAGGAGGACTATGCTACTTAACTATCTTCAAATCAACATAATGACTCATCATTTGAGTTCTGTAGAAGGTCAGGCTAGCTGAGGAGGACTATGCTACTTAACTATCTTCAAATCAACATAATGACTCATCATTTGAGTTCTGTAGAAGGTCAGGCTAGCTGAAGAGGAGGACTATGCTACCTAACTATCTTCCGACAATCTTCAAATCACACTAATTACTCATCATACCGTTAACCGGTACGTTTGTTTGTTGTTGATGATGAGAACATGTCAGACCGTTGGCTTTGTGTCACACCTTTTTTGCTTTACAACTGGCAAAACAACAGTAGCTCTGAAACATGCTAGTCAGAGGTATCTTTATGGTACTGTGGCTAACACTGTCAACACCCAGCTACATGCTAATCAGAGGTATCTTTATGGTGCTGTGGTAAACACTGTCAACACCCAGCTACATGCTAATCAGAGGTATCTTTATGGTGCTGTGGTAAACACTGTCAACACCCAGCTATATGCTAATCAGAGGTATCTTTATGGTACTGTGGCTAACACTGTCAACACCCAGCTACATGCTAATCAGAGGTATCTTTATGGTGCTGTGGTAAACACTGTCAACACCCAGCTATATGCTAATCAGAGGTATCTTTATGGTGCTGTGGTAAACACTGTCAACACCCAGCTACATGCTAATCAGAGGTATCTTTATGGTGCTGTGGTAAACACTGTCAACACCCAGCTACATGCTAATCAGAGGTATCTTTATGGTGCTGTGGTAAACACTGTCAACACCCAGCTACATGCTAATCAGAGGTATCTTTATGGTGCTGTGGTAAACACTGTCAACACCCAGCTATATGCTAATCAGAGGTATTTTTATGGTGCTGTGGTAAACACTGTCAACACCCAGCTACATGCTAATCAGAGGTAGCTTTATGGTGCTGTGGCTAACACTGGCAACACCCAGCTACATGCTAATCAGAGGTAGCTGTATGGTGCTGTGGTAAACACTGTCAACACCCAGCTACATGCTAATCAGAGGTAGCTGTATGGTGCTGTCGTAAACACTGTCAACACCCAGCTACATGCTAATCAGAGGTATCTTTATGGTACTGTGGTAAACACTGTCAACACCCAGCTACATGCTAATCAGAGGTATCTTTATGGTGCTGTGGCAAACACTGTCAACACCCAGCTACATGCTAATCAGAGGTAGCTTTATGGTGCTGTGGCAAATACTGTCAACACCCAGCTACAAGAAACATGCTAATTATAACCTCTCTGTCCTTCCTGTAATGTCCTGGTGGGGACTGGTTATCAGGGGGGTGTTGCCTTGCATCTTGCCTTGAGGCTTACGCAAACACACACACACACACACACACACACGAGAGTTAGCAGTAAGCACAACGCCTGTGTGTGTGACAGGGTGTGTACTAACAGGAAGTGCTTCACAGCCACACCCCCAGTCGTCTCAACACACCCACACGTCCTGGGTATAAGACCAGGCAGTCGAGAACAGAACCTAAAATACACACTTGCCCAGGCACGAAGAACGCACCAGAATACAGAGTGGAGGGATATGGCGTAAGGTTACTCTCTAGATCCTCGGAGAGGCAGGTTGTGAGTGAGTGGAAACAGTGTTAAGAATTAAGTTGGCGTCTTGGCCCTCCAATGGAAAAAAGTGGGGCTTTTGCCTGCCCCCTTCCCCAACCCTGTGAGAGACCCTGTCTAAGCCCACGGCTGCACCTCAAAGTGTACCAAGGACAGCACAAGGGTTTCAGAAACACAGCTTCGTCTCAGCATCCTCCCCTACAGTATTCAGTCTGAAGTCTCTCCTCCTTACAAAAGGTGCTATCTAGAACCTAAAAGGGTTCTTCGGCTGTCCCCATAGAACAACCCTTTGAAGAACCCTTTTTGGTTCCACATAGAACCCTTTTGAGTTCCATGTAGAACATTTTCCACAGAGGGTTCTACATGGAACACAAAAGAGTTCTACCTGGAACCAAAAAGGGAAGAACAATCTGGCCATCATGGCCATAATCTCCACCCAGCACAGCCAGAAGAGGACTGGCCACCCCTCAGAGCCTGGTTCCTCTCTAGGTTTCTTCCTGGGTTCTGGCCTTTCTAGGGAGTTGTACCTAGCCACCGTGCTTCTACATCTGCATTGCTTGCTGTTTGGGGTTTTAGGCTGGGTTTCTGTACAGCACTTTGAGATATCAGCTGATGTAAGAAGGGCTTTATAAATACATTTGATTTGATTTATTCTATGGGGATAACTGAAGAACCCTTTTGGAACCCCTTTTTCTAAGAGTATACTGTATTCAGCCAGCCCAGGTATCAGTCTCTCCATCCCTTACTGTATTCAGCCAGCCCAGGTATCAGTCTCTCCTTCCCTTACTGTATTCAGCCAGCCCAGGTATCAGTCTCTCCATCCCTTACTGTATTCAGCCAGCCCAGGTATCAGTCTCTCCTTCCCTTACTGTATTCAGCCAGCCCAGGTATCAGTCTCTCCTTCCCTTACTGTATTCATCCAGCCCAGGTATCAGTCTCTCCTTCCCTTACTGTATTCAGCCAGCCCAGGTATCAGTCTCTCCTTCCCTTACTGTATTCAGCCAGCCCAGATATCAGTCTCTCCTTCCCTTACTGTATTCAGCCAGCCCAGGTATCAGTCTCTCCTTCCCTTACTGTATTCAGCCAGCCCAGGTATCAGTCTCTCCTTCCCTTACTGTATTCAGCCAGCCCAGGTATCAGTCTCTCCTTCCCTTACTGTATTCAGCCAGCCCAGGTATCAGTCTCTCCTTCCCTTACTGTATTCAGCCAGCCCAGGTATCAGTCTCTCCCTCCCTTACTGTATTCAGCCAGCCCAGGTATCAGTCTCTCCTTCCCTTACTGTATTCAGCCAGCCCAGGTATCAGTCTCTCCTTCCCTTACTGTATTCAGCCAGCCCAGGTATCAGTCTCTCCTTCCCTTACTGTATTCAGCCAGCCCAGGTATCAGTCTCTCCTTCCCTTACTGTATTCAGCCAGCCCAGGTATCAGTCTCTCCTTCCCTTACTGTATTCAGCCAGCCCAGGTATCAGTCTCTCCCTCCCTTACTGTATTCAGCCAGGCCAGGTATCAGTCTCTCCTTCCCTTACTGTATTCAGCCAGCCCAGGTATCAGTCTCTCCTTCCCTTACTGTATTCAGCCAGCCCAGGTATCAGTCTCTCCTTCCCTTACTGTATTCAGCCAGCCCAGGTATCAGTCTCCCCTTCCCTTACTGTATTCAGCCCGCCCAGGTATCAGTCTCTCCTTCCCTTACTGTATTCAGCCAGCCCAGGTATCAGTCTCTCCTTCCCTTACTGTATTCAGCCAGCCCAGGTATCAGTCTCTCCTTCCCTTACTGTATTCAGCCAGCCCAGGTATCAGTCTCTCCTTCCCTTACTGTATTCAGCCAGCCCAGGTATCAGTCTCTCCCTCCCTTACTGTATTCAGCCAGCCCAGGTATCAGTCTCTCCTTCCCTTACTGTATTCAGCCAGCCCAGGTATCAGTCTCTCCTTCCCTTACTGTATTCAGCCAGCCCAGGTATCAGTCTCTCCTTCCCTTACTGTATTCAGCCAGCCCAGGTATCAGTCTCTCCTTCCCTTACTGTATTCAGCCAGCCCAGGTATCAGTCTCTCCTTCCCTTACTGTATTCAGCCAGCCCAGGTATCAGTCTCTCCCTCCCTTACTGTATTCAGCCAGGCTAGGTATCAGTCTCTCCTTCCCTTACTGTATTCAGCCAGCCCAGGTATCAGTCTCTCCTTCCCTTACTGTATTCAGCCAGCCCAGGTATCAGTCTCTCCTTCCCTTACTGTATTCAGCCAGCCCAGGTATCAGTCTCCCCTTCCCTTACTGTATTCAGCCCGCCCAGGTATCAGTCTCTCCTTCCCTTACTGTATTCAGCCAGCCCAGGTATCAGTCTCTCCTTCCCTTACTGTATTCAGCCACCCGCACAGCCTCAGTCACTGGTAGCCTCGACAACACAACCCGATTGCTTCTCTTCTCCTTGATCACTCCTCTCTTTGTGACACACACACACACACACACACACACACACACACACACACACACACACACACACACACACACAGACACAGACACAGACACAGACACAGACACAGACACAGACACACGAGGAGAAGGGAAGCTCTATTGTTCAGCAGGGAGTATTGTAAGAAGCACAGCACCACAGGAACCCCAGAGACTTTGACCTGTGCACCAAACGGCACTCTAATCCTTCGTAGGGCCCTGGTCAAAAGTAGAGCACTATATAGGGAATATACTGCCATTTGGGACGCAAGCTTTGATCTTAATGTGTTTATGAAAGCACACAAAACAATCCACAACAACACAGTTGTAGTTCAACCTAACCTCCAGAACAATTCACTGTTAGATAACACAGTTGTAGAGTTCAACCTAACCTCCAGCACAGAGTCACTGTTAGATAACACAGTTGTAGAGTTCAACCTAACCTACAGAACAATTCACTGTTAGATAACACAGTTGTAGAGTTCAACCTAACCTCCAGAACAATTCACTGTTAGATAACACAGTTGTAGAGTTCAACCTAACCTACAGCAACAATTCACTGTTAGATAACACAGTTGTAGAGTTCAACCTAACCTCCAGAACAATTCACTGTTAGATAACACAGTTGTAGAGTTCAACCTAACCTACAGAACAATTCACTGTTAGATAACACAGTTGTAGAGTTCAACCTAACCTCCAGAACAATTCACTGTTAGACAACACAGTTGTAGAGTTCAACCTAACCTCCAGCACAGAGTATTTTCTTTTCAGCTTTACTTTAGTTGTCGTTAAATCTGAGTGATCAAGGTGAATCTCCATTC
>NC_052344.1:22916563-22966563 GCF_016432855.1 Salvelinus namaycush | reverse complement strand
AGTGATAAAACGAGCCAAACCAAGCAGAGCTGAGCTGTACTGAGCCAACCTGATTACACATCACCCATAGCTGCTGGAACCATCTGACAGGGACATATCTGAGGGTATGAGACTAGGCCGTCTCTGAGGCCTGCGCTGTTCTGCTCCCAGCCGCAGCCTCGTTAACCCCTGCATCTCTTCACCTGCTTTACTGGGTTAATACACAGAGGGAGAGAGAGGGAGAGGAGAGAGAGGGGGAGGGGCGAGAGAGACAGAGAGAGGGGGGAGTGGGAGAGAGACAGAGAGGGAGAGAGAGAGGGGGGGAGGGGCGAGAGAGACAGAGAGAGGGGGAGTGGGAGAGAGACAGAGAGGGAGAGAGAGAGGGGGGGAGGGGCGAGAGAGACAGAGAGAGGGGGAGTGGGAGAGAGACAGAGAGGGAGAGAGAGAGGGGGTGGGGGGCGAGAGAGACAGAGAGAGGGGGAGTGGGAGAGAGACAGAGAGGGAGAGAGAGAGGGGGGGAGGGGCGAGAGAGACAGAGAGAGGGGGAGTGGGAGAGAGGGTGTAACACCAATCAGACCCTCGACGACTGGAGTTGCCCACCCCTGGTCTAGAATGTCATTGTATGCTGTAGTGTTAAGACTTCCCTTGACTGGAACTAAGGGGCCTAGCCCGAACCATGAAAAACAGCCCCAGACCATTATGCCTCCTCCACCAAACTTTACAGTCGGCACTATGCTTTGTGGCAGATAGAGTTCTCCACGGGAACCCATTTCATGAAGCTCCTGACGAACAGTTCTTGTCCTGACGTTGCCTCCAGAGGCAGTTTGGAACTCGGTAGTGAGTGTTGCAACAGACGATTTTTTACACGCTAAGCGCTTCAGCACTCAGTGGTCCAATTGTGTGGCCTACCACTTCGCGGCAGAGCCGTTGTTGCTCCTAGACGTTTCCACTTCACAGTAATAGGACTTACAGTTTACCGGTGCAGCTCTAGCAGGGCAGAAATTTGATAAACAAACTTGTTGGAAAGCTGGCATTCTATGACGGTGCCACGTTGAAAGTCACTGAGCTCTTCAGTATGGGCCAATCTACTGCCAATGTTTGTCTATGGAGATTGCATGGCCGCGTGCTCGATTTCATACACCTTTCTGCAACGGGTGTGGCTGAAATAGCCGAATCCACTAATTTCAAGGGGTGTCCACATACTTTTGTATATATAGTGTATCTGAAAATAATCGATCAATTGAGGTTTACTGATCATGAAAAGCATGCAGTCACTTCCTGTATAACTCTGACCACTTCCTGTATAACTCTGACCACTTCCTGTATAACTCTGATGACATAAGTCAACGTGGAATAATGGGAAACGTGTCATTGTGACTCTGCTCTTCAAGAGGGGATGATATTAAACACCAAATAGTCATAACAGTTATTTAACAATCCCTTTAAAACAGCACGTATTCGTCAGTGGTTTTAGCGGAGCTTGGGGGGGTCTTCCTAACCCCCCAGATTGAATGCTCTGCACCGTATTGTGAGGTTGTATTGATAACGACCTATATAACCTCAGTCAGGGCTAGCGGAGTTAGCTACCGTAGCACGGCATCATGTTTCACACAGGGGCAGAGAGAGAGAGTACAGCTCAACGCTCATAACGACCTATATAACCTCAGTCAGGGCTAGCGGAGTTAGCTATCCTGGCACGGCATCATGTTTCACACAGGGGCAGAGAGAGAGAGCACAGCTCAACGCTCATAACGACCTATATAACCTCAGTCAGGGCTAGCGGAGTTAGCTATCCTGGCACGGCATCATGTTTCACACAGGGGCAGAGAGAGAGAGCACAGCTCAGCGCTCATAACGACCTATATAACCTCAGTCAGGGCTAGCGGAGTTAGCTACCGTAGCACGGCATCATGTTTCACACAGGGGCAGAGAGAGAGAGCACAGCTCAGCGCTCATAACGACCTATATAACCTCAGTCAGGGCTAGCAGAGTTAGCTACCGTAGCACGGCATCATGTTTCACACAGGGGCAGAGAGAGAGAGCACAGCTCAACGCTCATAACGACCTATATAACCTCAGTCAGGGCTAGCGGAGTTAGCTACCGTAGCACGGCATCATGTTTCACACAGGGGCAGAGAGAGAGAGCACAGCTCAGCGCTCATAACGACCTATATAACCTCAGTCAGGGCTAGCAGAGTTAGCTACCGTAGCACGGCATCATGTTTCACACAGGGGCAGAGAGAGAGAGCACAGCTCAACGCTCATAACGACCTATATAACCTCAGTCAGGGCTAGCGGAGTTAGCTACCGTAGCACGGCATCATGTTTCACACAGGGGCAGAGAGAGAGAGCACAGCTCAACGCTCATACCGACCTATATAACCTCAGTCAGGGCTAGCGGAGTTAGCTACCGTAGCACGGCATCATGTTTCACACAGGGGCAGAGAGAGAGAGAGTACAGCTCAACGCTCATAACGACCTATATAACCTCAGTCAGGGCTAGCGGAGTTAGCTACCGTAGCACGGCATCATGTTTCACACAGGGGCAGAGAGAGAGAGCACAGCTCAACGCTCATACCGACCTATATAACCTCAGTCAGGGCTAGCGGAGTTAGCTACCGTAGCACGGCATCATGTTTCACACAGGGGCAGAGAGAGAGAGCACAGCTCAACGCTCATAACGACCTATATAACCTCAGTCAGGGCTAGCGGAGTTAGCTACCGTAGCACAGCATCATGTTTCACACAGGGGCAGAGAGAGAGAGCACAGCTCAATGCTCATAACGACCTATATAACCTCAGTCAGGGCTAGCGGAGTTAGCTACCGTAGCACAGCATCATGTTTCACACAGGGGCAGAGAGAGAGAGCACAGCTCAACGCTCATAACGACCTATATAACCTCAGTCAGGGCTAGCGGAGTTAGCTACCGTAGCACGGCATCATGTTTCACACAGGGGCAGAGAGAGAGAGCACAGCTCAGCGCTCATAACGACCTATATAACCTCAGTCAGGGCTAGCGGAGTTAGCTACCGTAGCACGGCATCATGTTTCACACAGGGGCAGAGAGAGAGAGCACAGCTCAACGCTCGTCGGTACACAGATATATTACTCAGAGTCAGATATGATGCTGATTACAAGGCCTCAGGATACTGATGGAATCTGCTCAGAAATCACAGGAACGTAGGCACGCGTGCACACCCTCAGAATGAGGTCAACTGATGATGGCGGAGAGAGAGAGAGAGAGAGAGAGACAGAGAGAGAGACAGAGAGAGAGAGAGAGAGAGAGAGAGAGAGAGAGAGAGAGAGAGAGAGAGAGAGAGAGAGAGAGAGAGAGAGAGAGAGAGAGAGAGAGAGACAGAGAGAGAGACAGAGAGAGAGACAGAGAGAGAGAGAGAGAGACAGAGACAGACAGAGACAGACAGAGCGAGAGAGCGAGACAGAGAGAGAGAGAGAGAAAGAGAGAGACAGAGAGGGAGAGGGAGAGAGACAGAGAGAGAGAGAGAGAGAGAGAGAGAGACAGAGAGAGCTGATGCATATGTTTAGCCAGAGGCCAGCTCAGGTAGAGTAGAACACGCAGCGTAACGTACAGAAAGATCAGGCTGAAAATAAAACTACAACAGATTCCCAGGCTAGCTGTGTGGTTTCATGTCTGTGTGAACAAGCAGATTCCCAGGCTAGCTGTGTGGTTTCATGTCTGTGTGAACAAGCAGATTCCCAGGCTAGCTGTGTGGTTTCATGTCTGTGAACAAGCAGATTCCCAGGCTAGCTGTGTGGTTTCATGTCTGTGTGAACAAGCAGATTCCCAGGCTAGCTGTGTGGTTTCATGTCTGTGAACAAGCAGATTCCCAGGCTAGCTGTGTGGTTTCATGTCTGTGTGAACAAGCAGATTCCCAGGCTAGCTGTGTGGTTTCATGTCTGTGTCAACAAGCAGATTCCCAGGCTAGCTGTGTGGTTTCATGTCTGTGAACAAGCAGATTCCCAGGCTAGCTGTGTGGTTTCATGTCTGTGAACAAGCAGATTCCCAGGCTAGCTGTGTGGTTTCATGTCTGTGTGAACAAGCAGATTCCCAGGCTAGCTGTGTGGTTTCATGTCTGTGTGAACAAGCAGATTCCCAGGCTAGCTGTGTGGTTTCATGTCTGTGAACAAGCAGATTCCCAGGCTAGCTGTGTGGTTTCATGTCTGTGTGAACAAGCAGATTCCCAGGCTAGCTGTGTGGTTTCATGTCTGTGAACAAGCAGATTCCCAGGCTAGCTGTGTGGTGTCATGTCTGTGTGAACAAGCAGATTCCCAGGCTAGCTGTGTGGTTTCATGTCTGTGTGAACAAGCAGATTCCCAGGCTAGCTGTGTGGTTTCATGTCTGTGTCAACAAGCAGATTCCCAGGCTAGCTGTATGGTTTCATGTCTGTGTCAACAAGCAGATTCCCAGGCTAGCTGTGTGGTTTCATGTCTGTGAACAAGCAGATTCCCAGGCTAGCTGTGTGGTTTCATGTCTGTGTCAACAACAATCTACAAGAAACTGAGCCATGCTAGGTTGGGGTGAATCGTTCTATGAGATTGGTACAAAAAAAAGTATGAATGTATGTACTTGTAAGTCGCTCTGGATAAGAGCGTCTGCTAAATGACTTAAATGTAAATGTAAATGGATGGGGCTAGGGGAACGGGGAAACGGGCTAGGGGAACGGGGAAACGGGCTAGGGAAACGGGGAAACGGGCTAGGGGAACGGGGAAACGGGCTAGGGAAACGGGGAAACGGGCTAGGGGAACAAGGAAACGGGCTCTTTCCCAATGGCCCCCTATTCCCTATATAGTGGCTAGGGCAGGGATGGACAACTTTACACTCATACCGTTGCCTAAACACAGTCCAGTTCAAAGTGAATGACACAGATCCATATATGGCAATGGTCTATTTGCATATAGGCCTAGTGCAGCTCTGATTGGTGATGGCTCACCGGTCTGTGTAGATTAGAATACGAGTGTTTACAGTCCTAGTAAAGGACTGTACCCTAGTAAAGGTCTGTACCCTAGTAAAGGACTGTACCCTAGTAAAGGACTGTACCCTAGTAAAGGTCTGTACCCTAGTAAAGGACTGTACCCTAGTAAAGGACTGTACCCTAGTAAAGGTCTGTACCCTAGTAAAGGTCTGTACCCTAGTAAAGGACTGTACCCTAGTAAAGGACTGTACCCTAGTAAAGGACTGTACCCTAGTAAAGGACTGTACCCTAGTAAAGGACTGTACCCTAGTAAAGGACTGTACCCTAGTAAAGGACTGTACCCTAGTAAAGGACTGTACCCTAGTAAAGGTCTGTACCCTAGTAAAGGTCTGTACCCTAGTAAAGGTCTGTACCCTAGTAAAGGACTGTACCCTAGTAAAGGACTGTACCCTAGTAAAGGACTGTACCCTAGTAAAGGACTGTACCCTAGTAAAGGACTGTACCCTAGTAAAGGACTGTACCCTAGTAAAGGTCTGTACCCTAGTAAAGGACTGTACCCTAGTAAAGGTCTGTACCCTAGTAAAGGACTGTACCCTAGTAAAGGACTGTACCCTAGTAAAGGACTGTACCCTAGTGAAGGACTGTACCCTAGTAAAGGACTGTACCCTAGTAAAGGACTGTACCCTAGTAAAGGACTGTACCCTAGTAAAGGACTGTACCCTAGTAAAGGACTGTACCCTAGTAAAGGTCTGTACCCTAGTAAAGGACTGTACCCTAGTAAAGGTCTGTACCCTAGTAAAGGACTGTACCCTAGTAAAGGACTGTACCCTAGTAAAGGTCTGTACCCTAGTAAAGGACTGTACCCTAGTAAAGGACTGTACCCTAGTAAAGGTCTGTACCCTAGTAAAGGACTGTACCCTAGTAAAGGACTGTACCCTAGTAAAGGTCTGTACCCTAGTAAAGGACTGTACCCTAGTAAAGGACTGTACCCTAGTAAAGGTCTGTACCCTAGTAAAGGACTGTACCCTAGTAAAGGACTGTACCCTAGTAAAGGACTGTACCCTAGTAAAGGACTGCTGTACCCTAGTAAAGGTCTGTACCCTAGTAAAGGACTGTACCCTAGTAAAGGACTGTACCCTAGTAAAGGACTGTACCCTAGTAAAGGACTGTACCCTAGTAAAGGACTGTACCCTAGTGAAGGACTGTACCCTAGTAAAGGACTGTACCCTAGTAAAGGTCTGTACCCTAGTAAAGGTCTGTACCCTAGTAAAGGACTGTACCCTAGTAAAGGACTGTACCCTAGTAAAGGACT
Source organism: Salvelinus namaycush (assembly GCF_016432855.1). Taxonomy (NCBI): domain Eukaryota; kingdom Metazoa; phylum Chordata; class Actinopteri; order Salmoniformes; family Salmonidae; genus Salvelinus; species Salvelinus namaycush. The sequence goes on along the minus strand of NC_052344.1, from coordinate 22,960,340 downwards.
GTACCCTAGTAAAGGACTGTACCCTAGTAAAGGACTGTACCCTAGTAAAGGACTGTACCCTAGTAAAGGACTGTACCCTAGTAAAGGACTGCTATGACTGACTGACATGGAGAACCAGTCTGTGTCTCAAATGGCACCCTATGGGCCCTGGTCTAAAGTAGTGCACTATATATGGAATAGGGCCCTGGTCTAAAGTAGTGCACTATATAGGGAATAGGGCCCTGGTCTAAAGTAGTGCACTATATAGGGAATAGGGCCCTGGTCTAAAGTAGTGCACTATATAGGGAATAGGGCCCTGGTCTAAAGTAGTGCACTACATAGGGAATAGGGCCCTGGTCTAAAGTAGTGCACTACATAGGGAATAGGGCCCTGGTCTAAAGTAGTGCACTATTAGGGAATAGGGTCCTGGTCTAAAGTAGTGCACTATATAGGGAATAGGGCTCTGGTCTAAAGTAGTGCACTATATAGGGAATAGGGAGCCATCTGGGACACATCCCCAGCCTGTCCTAAATACAACCTGGCCTACAACCAACAATGCTGAGCACAGATCAATAACAGATTGCTGTGGTGCATTCACTAGATATGTCCCTAATGGCAGCCTATTCCCTATGAAGTGCACTACTTTTGACCAGATCCCTATGGAAACAGGGTGACATTTGGGACACAGCCAGTGTTCCACAGAGACCATCCTCGTTCTGCCTGACACTCCATTTTAGTCAGCGGAACTCCAATGGAATGTAGTGTGCTGTAGTACTTTATCGGCTGGCTGGCTGTCTCTCTCTCTGTCTCTGTCTCTCTCTATGTGTCTGTCTCTCTCTCTCTCTCTATGTGTCTGTCTCTCTCTGTCTCTCTGTCTCTCTGTCTCTCTCTCTCTCTCTGTCTGTCTCTCTCTCTCTCTCTCTCTCTCTGTCTCTCTCTCTCTCTCTCTCTCTCTGTCTCTCTCTGTGTCTGTGTCTCTCTCTGTGTCTGTGTCTCTCTCTGTGTCTGTGTCTCTCTCTGTGTCTGTGTCTCTCTCTGTGTCTGTGTCTCGCTCTGTGTCTGTGTCTCTCTCTGTGTCTGGCTCTGTGTCTGTGTCTCTCTCTGCGTCTGTCTCTCCCTCCCTAACACTTTACAAGGACAAGGTCAAACTGATCCTTAGTAAAACACACCTCTTGAAAGTAATCAAAGAGTCTTGTAAATCATGTTCCCCATTAGATCTGTCTTTAACGTCATCAAAACGGTCTCTTTATGGTCAACTGCTGCAGAGTTGAAGGAGAAGAGGAGATGGTGCCTCTCTTGAAATACCAAACTGCAGCTGAAGAGAACAACCAGGCTGATGGAAGCCTTTTAAATACCACCGTCTCTGTCGTCAAGACGACATTTTCATCAGCGATTGACTGATCCGACAAGAGATGTGATATTTTCTGGGCAGCTCAGCTTTCTATCATGTAATGGAGTCAGGTAGACGATGTCATGGTGTTCTGCTCTAGGTAGATGATGTCATGGTGTTCTGCTCTAGGTAGATGACGTCATGGTGTTCTGCTCTAGGTAGATGACGTCAGGGTGTTCTGCTCTAGGTAGATGACGTCATGGTGTTCTGCTCTAGGTAGATGACGTCATGGTGTTCTGCTCTAGGTAGATGATGTCATGGTGTTCTGCTTTAGGTAGATGACGTCATGGTGTTCTGCTCTAGGTAGATGACGTCACGGTGTTCTGCTCTAGGTAGATGACGTCATGGTGTTCTGCTCTAGGTAGATGACGTCAGGGTGTTCTGCTCTAGGTAGATGACGTCATGGTGTTCTGCTCTAGGTAGATGACGTCATGGTGTTCTGCTCTAGGTAGATGATGTCACGGTGTTCTGCTCTAGGTAGATGTACTGACATACTCACGTTACACGGTGTTCTGCTCTAGGTAGATGTACTGTATAATCCATCATGATGGACATACTCACGTTACGGTGCCCTATGACTCACACAGTAGGACAGAGGAGCATCAAGAGACGAGTGTCTAGACCCCAGGATAAAAACAGACCTGGAAACTCTGACTGACAAACTGTCAGGATGGCATCATGTCCACCCTGTCAACGGCCCCGAGTCCACCCTGTCAACGGCCCCGAGTCCACCCTGTCAACGACCCCGAGTCCACCCTGTCAACGACCCCGAGTCCACCCTGTCAACGACCCCGAGTCCACCCTGTCAACGGCCCCGAGTCCACCCTGTCAACGGCCCCGAGTCCACCCTGTCAACGGCCCCGAGTCCACCCTGTCAACGGCCCCGAGTCCACCCTGTCAACGGCCCCGAGTCCACCCGGTCAACGGCCCCGAGTCCACCCGGTCAACGGCCCCGAGTCCACCCGGTCAACGGCCCCGAGTCCACCCGGTCAACGGCCCCGAGTCCACCCGGTCAACGGCCCCGAGTCCACCCTGTCAACGGCCCCGAGTCCACCCGGTCAACGGCCCCGAGTCCACCCGGTCAACGGCCCCGAGTCCACCCGGTCAACGGCCCCGAGTCCACCCTGTCAACGACAGTTCAATTCATGGCCAAAGCCGTGTGAAGCGTGCAAAGTGACTGTAACAATAACATGACACAATATGGGTGTTAACCCAGGGACACCATGACACAATATGGGTGTTAACCCAGGGACACCATGACACAATATGGGTGTTAACCCAGGGACACCATGACACAATATGGGTGTTAACCCAGGGACACCATGACACAATATGGGTGTTAACCCAGGGACACCATCACATCACTGACCACATCATCTGCTCTACATCACTACATAGATGGTTAAATATGTTATGAGGGTTGGAGTAAATTAGATTTACATGACGTTTAAAACTAAAAGGCTTAGAGGGGATAAAACATGTGTGGCCTAGTAACAACACATTTACATGCCTCATCCAACAGCCAATCAGAAAAAGCCAAATGGCACCTGGTATAACCAGCCAGAAATGCAGAAGAAGATTTGTGTACAATTTCACTTCCTCTGTTCTGGATATATCTGATAAACAACAACACCCAAACAACATCTTCAACACAACTGAGCGGCCATGCCGGCTCCAACTGACTCACTGAGCAGCCTGGCTCTTTGACTCACAGATCCAACATGGCCGAACAGCCATGAGAGACTGAGAGCAGTTGCAAGACCAAGCATGTCAGGTTTTAGGGATGAGTCATCTGGGTCAGGTGACAGGTCAGGTGACAGGTCAGGTCAGGACATGTGAGGTGACAGGTCAGGACAGGACAGGTGAGGTGACAGGTCAGGACAGGACAGGTGAGGTGACAGGTCAGGACAGGTCAGGTGAGGTGACAGGTCAGGACAGGTCAGGTGACAGGTCCGGTCAGGTCAGGTGACAGGTCAGGTCAGGTCAGGACAGGTCAGATGACAGGTCAGGTCAGGTGACAGGTCAGGTGACGCCCCTAGGTCATGAAATTAAGTCAATAATCCAAGAAGAAGAATACTTGTTTTGCAGAATGATCTGGCAGAGAACAGACGTCTTTTTGCTTTCTTGATGAATACATGATCTTCTTCCCTGTGTCAGGAAGTGACGAGCTGCTGGATAACGTCATACATCTGGCTGCTCTTAGACATTTCTTCATTTGAGAAGTCTGTCTATGCATATCCACTTAAAAAACATTGCCAGATATGTTATTTATCTTGCTATGGGGGCGGAGAGAGTTCTTCCAAGTGATATTGAGGAGTGTTATGACAATTGTCGCAACGAAGCCAATTATTTTCTCTCTCCCAAGTAGACACGTTTTTACAATAAATGTCTATATGACGCAATATATTCTCCAACAGCAGGATCTTCAGTTGTTTGGTTCCAGTCTTCTCTCGTCCTAACAAGCCTGTAGATGTCTATAATATAGAAACATCACTGCTTGACTGCAATTTTTCGGATTCGCACTTTAGCAATAAAAAATGTAACTAACGTATCAACGTAGCAGAGTAGGCCGTGTGACCACATCTAGAAACAATACAGTCACAGTGAAAACAATACAGTCACAGAGAAAACAATACAGTCACAGTGAAAACAATACAGTCACAGAGAAAACAATACAGTCACAGAGAAAACAATACAGTCACAGAGAAAACAATAGTCACAGAGAAAACAATACAGTCACAGAGAAAACAATACAGTCACAGAGAAAACAATAGTCACAGAGAAAACAATACAGTCACAGAGAAAACAATACAGTCACAGAGAAAACAATACAGTCACAGTGAAAACAATACAGTCACAGAGAAAACAATACAGTCACAGAGAAAACAATACAGTCACAGAGAAAACAATACAGTCACAGAGAAAACAATACAGTCACAGAGAAAACAATACAGTCACAGAGAAAACAATACAGTCACAGTGAAAACAATACAGTCACAGAGAAACGTGTTGAACTTCTCCACACTGACATAGTAAAGACATGTTCATACGTCGTGTCAACAAGATCAGCTTTCTCACAAATCTCCCATTTCTGTCACATAAAACAGGGATTTCAATGCCTTCAGTTGTGTCTCTGTTCACAGCAGTGAGTAAAATACAGCTCCGAGTCTCTCTGTCTGAGTCTGGGTGTTTGGGGGGCGTGAAGAGGAGCGAGGAGCTTCGACACACACTCAATCACACACACACAAACACACATACGTAGTCTCACACACACACACACACATGCACGCACACATGTAGGTCACACACACACACACACTCACACCCTTTGTCTCTGTAAGTTAGGAGCATTGGGGGAGTGATAGCTTGGTCTGTGCATGGTCATGAATGATGATGTCTAGTCAAATCAAACCCTGAGGCAGAACAGCACCTCAGAGACACACACACCCCTCTCTACTGCGTTTGGAAGACGTCTGTTTACACGGCCAAGCCTGCTGTCTCGTGCTGGAAGGGCTCAGAGCCTCAGGAGGCAGAACAGCACCTTAGAGACACACACACCCCTCTCTACTGCGTTTGGAAGACGTCTGTTTACACGGCCAAGCCTGCTGTCTCGTGCTGGAAGGGCTCAGAGCCTCAGGAGGCAGAACAGCACCTTAGAGACACACACACCCCTCTCTACTGCGTTTGGAAGACGTCTGTTTACACGGCCAAGCCTGCTGTCTCTTGCTGGAAGGGCTCAGAGCCTCAGGAGGCAGAAGTATGTGTGTGCATGTGCATGTGTGTGTGTGTGTGTAAGTGACTACGTGTGTGTGTGTGTGTGACTACATGTGTGTGTGCGTGTGTGTGTGAGACTACGTATGTGTGTTTGTGTGTGTGCGTGTGTAAGTGACTACGTGTGTGTGTGTGACTACATGTGTGCGTGCGTGTGTGTGTGAGACTACGTGTGTGTGTGTGTGTGTGTGTGTGTGTGTGTGACTACATGTGTGCGTGCGTGTGTGTGTGAGACTACGTATGTGTGCGTGCGTGTGTGTGTGAGACTACGTGTGTGTGTGTGTGTGTGTGTGTGTGAGACTACGTGTGTGTGTGTGTGTGTGTGTGACTACATGTGTGCGTGCGTGCTGAGAGAGCTCAGAGCCTCAGGAGTAGGGGGGGGAACGTTGGGTGTTGGCTGACTTCATATATTCAACAGATCACATATTTACTGTATGCTTTAAAAATCCCAGAGCTGAGTTCCACAAGGCACCCTATTCCCTATGTAGTGCATTACTTTAGACCAGGACTGGCACCCTATTCCCTACGTAGTGCATTACTTTAGACCAGGAGTGGCACCCTATTCCCTACGTAGTGCATTACTTTAGACCAGGACTGGCACCCTATTCCCTACGTAGTGCACTACTTTTGACCAGGTCCCATGGGGAAAAGGGAGCCATTTGGGATGCAGGCGGGTGTTTCTGAGAGTGTCCTCCCTCCTTCCTTCATGTGACATAGCAGAGCTGTGACACCAAACGAAGAAACTCTAAAACATCTTTAGACGTAAAGAAAAACATCCCTTCCTCATATTCTGTAGTACAACACTTCAGCTGAGGAGTCGTTCGGTCGACTTCAGCCGAGGAGCCGTTCGGTCGACTTCAGCCGAGGAGCCGTTCGGTCGACTTCAGCCGAGGAGCCGTTCGGTCGACTTCAGCCGAGGAGCCGTTCGGTCGACTTCAGCCGAGGAGCCGTTCGGTCGACTTCAGCCGAGGAGCCGTTCGGTCGACTTCAGCCGAGGAGCCGTTCGGTCGACTTCAGCCGAGGAGCCGTTCGGTCGACTTCAGCCGAGGAGCCGTTCGGTCGACTTCAGCCGAGGAGCCGTTCGGTCGACTTCAGCCGAGGAGCCGTTCGGTCGACTCTGTCCCGTATTGTACCGAGACAGATGCTCTGTCCCGTATTGTACCGAGACAGATGCTCTGTCCCGTATTGTACCGAGACAGATGCTCTGTCCCGTATTGTACAGAGACAGATGCTGCTCTGTCCCGTATTGTACAGAGACAGATGCTGCTCTGTCCCGTATTGTACAGAGACAGATGCTGCTCTGTCCCGTATTGTACAGAGACAGATGCTGCTCTGTCCCGTATTGTACAGAGACAGATGCTGCTCTGTCCCGTATTGTACCGAGACAGATGCTGCTCTGTCCCGTATTGTACCGAGACAGATGCTGCTCTGTCCCGTATTGTACCGAGACAGATGCTGCTCTGTCCCGTATTGTACCGAGACAGATGCTGCTCTGTCCCGTATTGTACCGAGACAGATGCTGCTCTGTCCCGTATTGTACCGAGACAGATGCTGCTCTGTCCCGTATTGTACCGAGACAGATGCTGCTCTGTCCCGTATTGTACCGAGACAGATGCTGCTCTGTCCCGTATTGTACCGAGACAGATGCTGCTCTGTCCCGTATTGTACCGAGACAGATGCTGCTCTGTCCCGTATTGTACCGAGACAGATGCTGCTCTGTCCCGTATTGTACCGAGACAGATGCTGCTCTGTCCCGTATTGTACCGAGACAGATGCTGCTCTGTCCCGTATTGTACCGAGACAGATGCTGCTCTGTCCCGTATTGTACAGAGACAGATGCTGCTCTGTCCCGTATTGTACCGAGACAGATGCTCTGTCCCGTATTGTACCGAGACAGATGCTCTGTCCCGTATTGTACCGAGACAGATGCTCTGTCCCGTATTGTACCGAGACAGATGCTCTGTCCCGTATTGTACCGAGACAGATGCTCTGTCCCGTATTGTACCGAGACAGATGCTCTGTCCCGTATTGTACCGAGACAGATGCTCTGTCCCGTATTGTACAGAGACAGATGCTCTGTCCCGTATTGTACAGAGACAGATGCTCTGTCCCGTATTGTACAGAGACAGATGCTCTGTCCCGTATTGTACAGAGACAGATGCTCTGTCCCGTATTGTACCGAGACAGATGCTCTGTCCCGTATTGTACCGAGACAGATGCTCTGTCCCGTATTGTACCGAGACAGATGCTCTGTCCCGTATTGTACCGAGACAGATGCTCTGTCCCGTATTGTACAGAGACAGATGCTGCTCTGTCCCGTATTGTACAGAGACAGATGCTGCTCTGTCCCGTATTGTACCGAGACAGATGCTGCTCTGTCCCGTATTGTACCGAGACAGATGCTGCTCTGTCCCGTATTGTACCGAGACAGATGCTGCTCTGTCCCGTATTGTACCGAGACAGATGCTGCTCTGTCCCGTATTGTACCGAGACAGATGCTGCTCTGTCCCGTATTGTACCGAGACAGATGCTGCTCTGTCCCGTATTGTACCGAGACAGATGCTGCTCTGTCCCGTATTGTACCGAGACAGATGCTGCTCTGTCCCGTATTGTACCGAGACAGATGCTGCTCTGTCCCGTATTGTACCGAGACAGATGCTGCTCTGTCCCGTATTGTACCGAGACAGATGCTGCTCTGTCCCGTATTGTACCGAGACAGATGCTGCTCTGTCCCGTATTGTACCGAGACAGATGCTGCTCTGTCCCGTATTGTACCGAGACAGATGCTGCTCTGTCCCGTATTGTACCGAGACAGATGCTGCTCTGTCCCGTATTGTACCGAGACAGATGCTGCTCTGTCCCGTATTGTACCGAGACAGATGCTGCTCTGTCCCGTATTGTACCGAGACAGATGCTGCTCTGTCCCGTATTGTACCGAGACAGATGCTGCTCTGTCCCGTATTGTACCGAGACAGATGCTGCTCTGTCCCGTATTGTACCGAGACAGATGCTGCTCTGTCCCGTATTGTACCGAGACAGATGCTGCTCTGTCCCGTATTGTACAGAGACAGATGCTGCTCTGTCCCGTATTGTACAGAGACAGATGCTGCTCTGTCCCGTATTGTACAGAGACAGATGCTGCTCTGTCCCGTATTGTACAGAGACAGATGCTGCTCTGTCCCGTATTGTACAGAGACAGATGCTGCTCTGTCCCGTATTGTACAGAGACAGATGCTGCTCTGTCCCGTATTGTACAGAGACAGATGCTGCTCTGTCCCGTATTGTACAGAGACAGATGCTGCTCTGTCCCGTATTGTACAGAGACAGATACTCTGTCCCGTATTGTACAGAGACAGATACTCTGTCCCGTATTGTACCGAGACAGATGCTCTGTCCCGTATTGTACCGAGACAGATGCTCTGTCCCGTATTGTACAGAGACAGATGCTCTGTCCCGTATTGTACAGAGACAGATGCTCTGTCCCGTATTGTACAGAGACAGATGCTCTGTCCCGTATTGTACAGAGACAGATGCTCTGTCCCGTATTGTACCGAGACAGATGCTCTGTCCCGTATTGTACCGAGACAGATGCTCTGTCCCGTATTGTACCGAGACAGATGCTCTGTCCCGTATTGTACCGAGACAGATGCTCTGTCCCGTATTGTACCGAGACAGATGCTCTGTCCCGTATTGTACCGAGACAGATGCTCTGTCCCGTATTGTACAGAGACAGATGCTCTGTCCCGTATTGTACAGAGACAGATGCTCTGTCCCGTATTGTACAGAGACAGATGCTCTGTCCCGTATTGTACCGAGACAGATGCTCTGTCCCGTATTGTACCGAGACAGATGCTCTGTCCCGTATTGTACCGAGACAGATGCTCTGTCCCGTATTGTACCGAGACAGATGCTCTGTCCCGTATTGTACCGAGACAGATGCTCTGTCCCGTATTGTACCGAGACAGATGCTCTGTCCCGTATTGTACCGAGACAGATGCTCTGTCCCGTATTGTACCGAGACAGATGCTCTGTCCCGTATTGTACCGAGACAGATGCTCTGTCCCGTATTGTACCGAGACAGATGCTCTGTCCCGTATTGTACCGAGACAGATGCTGCTCTGTCCCGTATTGTACAGAGAGTGTTCGACATCAGGAACAGACTCATATTGGAGGTCTGTGTTCGACATCAGGAACAGACTCATATTGGAGGTCTGTGTTCGACCTCAGGAACAGACTCATATTGGAGGTCTGTGTTCGACCTCAGGAACAGACTCATATTGGAGGTCTGTGTTCGACCTCAGGAACAGACTCATATTGGAGGTCTGTGTTCGACCTCAGGAACAGACTCATATTGGAGGTCTGTGTTCGACCTCAGGAACAGACTCATATTGGAGGTCTGTGTTCGACCTCAGGAACAGACTCATATTGGAGGTCTGTGTTCGACCTCAGGAACAGACTCATATTGGAGGTCTGTGTTCGACCTCAGGAACAGACTCATATTGGAGGTCTGTGTTCGACCTCAGGAACAGACTCATATTGGAGGTCTGTGTTCGACCTCAGGAACAGACTCATATTGGAGGTCTGTGTTCGACCTCAGGAACAGACTCATATTGGAGGTCTGTGTTCGACGACCTCAGGAACAGACTCATATTGGAGGTCTGTGTTCGACCTCAGGAACAGACTCATATTGGAGGTCTGTGTTCGACCTCAGGAACAGACTCATATTGGAGGTCTGTGTTCGACCTCAGGAACAGACTCATATTGGAGGTCTGTGTTCGACCTCAGGAACAGACTCATATTGGAGGTCTGTGTTCGACCTCAGGAACAGACTCATATTGGAGGTCTGTGTTCGACCTCAGGAACAGACTCATATTGGAGGTCTGTGTTCGACCTCAGGAACAGACTCATATTGGAGGTCTGTGTTCGACCTCAGGAACAGACTCATATTGGAGGTCTGTGTTCGACCTCAGGAACAGACTCATATTGGAGGTCTGTGTTCGACCTCAGGAACAGACTCATATTGGAGGTCTGTGTTCGACCTCAGGAACAGACTCATATTGGAGGTCTGTGTTCGACCTCAGGAACAGACTCATATTGGAGGTCTGTGTTCGACCTCAGGAACAGACTCATATTGGAGGTCTGTGTTCGACCTCAGGAACAGACTCATATTGGAGGTCTGTGTTCGACCTCAGGAACAGACTCATATTGGAGGTCTGTGTTCGACCTCAGGAACAGACTCATATTGGAGGTCTGTGTTCGACCTCAGGAACAGACTCATATTGGAGGTCTGTGTTCGACCTCAGGAACAGACTCATATTGGAGGTCTGTGTTCGACCTCAGGAACAGACTCATATTGGAGGTCTGTGAGAGAGAGAGAAAGCTATTTATTTTTGAATCAAATCCACACTGACCGGATAACATTTGTAATAATGGAGGACAAATTAATATCCTCCTGTTAACTGGGCAGTTACAGTGGGTGGGTGGTGGCCGGGAGGACATCACACTGTATAAGCTGATCAGGGACAGAGAGAGAGAGGAAAGGGAAAGGGGAATACCAAGTCAGTTATACAACTGAATGCACTCAACTGAAATGTGTCTCCACATTTAACCCCACCCCTCTAAATCAGGAAGAGGGGGCGAGAGAGTGAGGTATAGTAGGGAGAGAGAGAGAGAGGAGGGGAGGGTTGAAGAGGGAGGGAGAGGAAGAGAGAGGAAGAGAGAGAGGGAGAGGAAAACTTCATTTGTTCAGTTGTACTCCTCTACACAGACAGATGTAGTGTAGTGATAGGTTAGGCAGGCAGGTTAGGCAGGCAGGCAGGTAGGAGGGTTAGGCAGGCAGGTAGGAGGGCTTTGCTCAGAGACCCAGGGTGGTTAACACCCAACTAACTAACCAACCCCCCCCCCCCTTCTCTGGACATCTCTCCACTACTACACAACATGTCAGGACAACCAGCAGAATGTGGGGAACTGACACTCGGACAGCACCTTTCCCCCCCCATGAACTCTCCAGTTTATAGTGTGTATATATAGTCTAGTGAGTGTGTATATATAGTCTAGTGAGTATGTATATAGTGTGTATATAGTGTGTATATATAGTCTAGTGAGTATGTATATAGTGTGTATATATAGTCTAGTGAGTATGTATATAGTGTGTATATAGTGTGTATATATAGTCTAGTGAGTGTGTATATAGTGTGTATATATAGTCTAGTGAGTGTGTATATAGTGTGTATATAGTGTGTATATATAGTATAGTGAGTATGTATATAGTGTGTATATAGTGTGTATATATAGTCTAGTGAGTGTGTATATATAGTCTAGTGAGTATGTATATAGTGTGTATATAGTGTGTATATATAGTCTAGTGAGTGTGTATATAGTGTGTATATATAGTCTAGTGAGTGTGTATATAGTGTGTATATATAGTCTAGTGAGTATGTATATAGTGTGTATATAGTGGGTATATATAGTCTAGTGAGTGTGTATATAGTGTGTATATATAGTCTAGTGAGTGTGTATATAGTGTGTATTTAGTGTGTATATATAGGCTAGTGAGTGTGTATATAGTGTGTATATATAGTCTAGTGAGTGTGTATATAGTGTGTATATATAGTCTAGTGAGTGTGTATATAGTGTGTATATATAGTCTAGTGAGTGTGTATATAGTGTGTATATATAGTCTAGTGAGTGTGTATATAGTGTGTATATAGTCTAGTGAGTGTGTATATAGTGTGTATATAGTGTGTATATAGTGTGTATATAGTGTGTATATAGTGTGTATATAATGTCTAGTGAGTATGTATATAGTGTGTATATAGTGTGTATATATAGTCTAGTGAGTGTGTATATAGTGTGTATATATAGTCTAGTGAGTGTGTATATAGTGTGTATATATAGTCTAGTGAGTGTGTATATAGTGTGTATATATAGTTTAGTGAGTATGTATATAGTGTGTATATATAGTCTAGTGAGTGTGTATATAGTGTGTATATATATAGTCTAGTGAGTGTGTATATAGTGTGTATATAGTGTGTATATATATAGTCTAGTGAGTGTGTATAAAGTGTGTATATAGTCTAGTGAGTATGTATATAGTGTGTATATATATAGTCTAGTGAGTGTGTATAAAGTGTATATATAGTCTAGTGAGTGTGTATATAGTGTGTATATATAGTCTAGTGAGTGTGTATATAGTGTGTATATATAGTCTAGTGAGTATGTATATAGTGTGTATATAGTGTGTATATATAGTCTAGTGAGTATGTATATAGTGTGTATATATAGTCTAGTGAGTATGTATATAGTGTGTATATATAGTCTAGTGAGTGTGTATATAGTGTGTATATATAGTCTAGTGAGTGTGTATATATAGTCTAGTGAGTGTGTATATAGTGTGTATATATAGTCTAGTGAGTATGTATATAGTGTGTATATATAGTCTAGTGAGTGTGTATATCGTGTGTATATATAGTCTAGTGAGTGTGTATATAGTGTGTATATATAGTCTAGTGAGTATGTATATAGTGTGTATATAGTGTGTATATATAGTCTAGTGAGTATGTATATAGTGTGTATATAGTGTGTATATAGTGTGTATATATAGTCTAGTGAGTGTGTATATAGTGTGTATATAGTCTAGTGAGTGTGTATATAGTGTGTATATAGTATGTATATAGTGTGTATATAGTCTAGTGAGTATGTATATAGTGTGTATATAGTGTGTATATATAGTCTAGTGAGTATGTATATAGTGTGTATATAGTGTGTATATATATAGTCTAGTGAGTATGTATATAGTGTATATAGTGTGTATATAGTGTGTATATATAGTCTAGTGAGTATGTATATAGTGTGTATATAGTCTAGTGAGTGTGTATATAATGTGTATATAGTGTGTATATAGTCTAGTGAGTATGTATATAGTGTGTATATAGTGTGTATATAGTCTAGTGAGTGTGTATATAGTGTGTATATAGTATGTATATAGTGTGTATATAGTGTCTAGTGAGTATGTATATAGTGTGTATATAGTCTAGTGAGTGTGTATATAGTGTGTATATAGTGTGTATATAGTCTAGTGAGTGTGTATATAGTGTGTATATAGTGTGTATATAGTGTCTAGTGAGTATGTATATAGTGTGTATATAGTGTGTATATCTAGTCTAGTGAGTATGCGTAGAGTCAGTGCAGATAGTCCGGGTACCATTAATTGACTAATTAACAGTCTGACTATTTAGCAGTCTTATGGCTTGGGGGTAGAAGCCGTCTCGGAGCCTGTTGGTCCGAGAGACGACGCTCCGGTACCGCTTGCCAGATGTTGGCAGAGTGAACAATCTATGACTAGGGTGGCTGGGAGTCTTTGGCAATTTGTTGGGCCTTCCTCTGACACCGCCTGGTATAGAGGTCCTGGATGGCAAGGAGCTTGGTCCCAGTGATGTACTGGGCTGTCTGCACCACCCTCTGTTGCGCCATGCGATCTAGGGAGGTGCTATTGCCATACCAAGCGGTGATGCAGCCAGTCAAGATGCTCTCGATGGTGCAGCTGTAGAACTTTTTGGGGGATCTGAGGGCCCAAGTCAAATCTTTTCAGCGTCCTGAGGGGGAAGAGGTGCTGTCGTGCCATCTTCACGACTGTACGGATGTGTGTGGACCACGTTAAGTCCTTATTAATGTGGAAAATATAAAACGCAACATGCAACAATTTCAAAGAATTTACTGAGTTACAGATGGGAGCCAGGACCAGCCAATCAGAATGAGTTTTTCCCCACAAAAGGGCTATTATTAGAGACAGACTCCTCAGTGGAGGTCCTGGGCTGATGTGGTTACATGTGGTCTGCAGTTGTGAGGCCAATTGGTTGTACTGCCAAATTCTCTAAAACAACATTGGATGTGGCTTATGATAGAGAAATGAACATGAAATTCTCTGGCAACAGCTCTATTGGACATTCCTACAGTCAGCATGCCAATTGCACGATCCCTCAAAACTTGAGACATCTGTGGCATTGTGTTGTGTGACAAAACTGCACATTTTAGAGTGGCCTTTTATTGTCCCCAGCACAAGGTGCACCTGTGTAATGATCATGCTGTTTATTAATCAGCTTCTTGATATGCCACAGAAATGCTCACTAACAGGGATGTAAACAAATTTGTGCACAACATTTGAGAGAAATTAGCTTTTTTGTGCGTATGAAACATGGGACCAACACTTTACATGTTGCGTTTATATTTTTGTTCAGTATACGTATAACAGACTTGTTTCCCCCCATAGGCCTAACAGACTTGTTTCCCCCATAGGCCTAACAGACTTGTTTCCCCCATAGGCCTAACAGACTTGTTTCCCCCATAGGCCCAACAGACTTGTTTCCCCCCACAGGCCCAACAGACTTGTTTCCCCCCACAGGCCCAACAGACTTGTTTCCCCACATAGGCCCAACAGACTTGTTTCCCCCCATAGACCTAACAGACGTGTTTCCCCCCCATAGGCCTAACAGACTTGTTTCCCCCCACAGGCCCAACAGACTTGTTTTCCCCCACAGACCTAACAGACTTGTTTCCCCCCCATAGACCTAACAGACTTGTTTCCCCCCCATAGACCTAACAGACTTGTTTCCCCCCCATAGGCCTAACAGACTTGTTTCCTCCCATAGGCCTAACAGACTTGTTTCCTCCCATAGGCCTAACAGACTTGTTTCCTCCCATAGGCCTAACAGACTTGTTTCCCCCCATAGGCCTAACAGACTTGTTTCCCCCCATAGGCCTAACAGACTTGTTTCCCCCCCATAGACCTAACAGACACATACTCAAACTTGCACACTTTTTGATAGCCTGAATAGCTGCAAATGATCGAGGTCTGAAAGTGTCGTTCAACATAAAAGGTAAACATTAGGCCTGTAGCAAACACAGCATACAGCCATTCATTTCTCAACATGTAAACAGCACTTTTCAGTCGTGCTCAAAGCACGCCATTCCACGAGAGCAGGATTTATTTTCCAGCTGGAAGCAATGAGCCCAATCAGTCGTCCATGACAACAACATCATAAACAACAGATCATTAGCCATCTCCAGGCGTTGCTGTGGCGACGGACACCATACTGTTCTATTCTGGATTTAATTACTTCAACAATCACAGAATGGTGAGATATCTCATAGGGGAGTTTGGGCTCCTGCAGGTTCCTCTCAACTACACACTGATTAAGACCTGACGAGTGTAGACTGGCAACAGATGCCATCACTCCTCACTGGCTGGCCGACTGACTGGCCGACTGACTGGCCGACTGACTGACTGGCTGGCTGGCTGACTGGCTGATTGACTGGCTGATTGACTGGCTGACTGGCTGGCTGGCTGACTGACTGGCTGACTGGCTGGCCGACTGACTGGCTGACTGGCTGGCTGACTGGCTGGCTGACTGGCCGGCTGACTGGCTGACTGACTGGCTGACTGGCTGACTGGCTGGCTGACTGGCTGGCTGGCTGGCTGACTGGCTGGCTGACTGGCTGGCTGGCTGGCTGGCTGGCTGGCTGGTTGACTGGCTGACTGGCTGACTGGCTGACTGGCTGGCTGGCTGGCTGACTGGCTGACTGGCTGGCTGACTGGCTGGCTGACTGGCTGGCTGACTGGCTGGCTGGCTGGCTGGCTGGCTGACTGGCTGGCTGACTGACTGGCTGGCTGACTGGCTGACTGACTGGCTGGCTGGCCTACACCAGGGCCCATAAAGCGTTTGAATGCTGATCAGGTCCTTCCTGTCCATTTATCTAAAAGTCAAACCTGATCCTAGATCAGCAGTGCTACTCAGAGAGGAATTATGTCTATGGGCCCAGACCCATCTGATTCACCCTGGCTGTAGGAGGGTTAACCCTGCAGAATAACAGGGGTTGTATTCAGCCTGATCCACCCTGGCTGTAGGAGGGTTAACCCTGCAGAATAACAGGGTTGTATTCAGTCTGATTCACCCTGGCTGTAGGAGTGTTAACCCTGCAGAATAACAGGGTTGTATTCAGTCTGATCCACCCTGGCTGTAGGAGTGTTAACCCTGCAGAATAACAGGGTTGTATTCAGTCTGATTCACCCTGGCTGTAGGAGTGTTAACCCTGCAGAATAACAGGGTTGTATTCAGTCTGATCCACCCTGGCTGTAGGAGGGTTAACCCTGCAGAATAACAGGGTTGTATTCAGTCTGATCCACCCTGGCTGTAGGAGTGTTAACCCTGCAGAATAACAGGGTTGTATTCAGTCTGATCCACCCTGGCTGTAGGAGTGTTAACCCTGCAGAATAACAGGGTTGTATTCAGTCTGATCCACCCTGGCTGTAGGAGGGTTAACCCTGCAGAATAACAGGGTTGTATTCAGTCTGTTAATACAGAAACTAGATGTTGTTATGACGTGCCTCAGAGGGACAACAACAGGTAAAACATAAAGCAGACTCCCCTGTTGAGGAATTAGTGTTGTAACCCCTCCCCAAATCTCCCTCCTCTACCCCTCCACCAGATGTTGGTGCAGCTACCCTCCCCCCTCTTCCTCACTTCCTCCCCATCCTCCCCCCTCTTCCTCACTTCCTTCCATCCTTCCCATCCTTCCCATCCTCCCTCCTCTTCCTCACTTCCTTCCTTCCATCCTTCCCATTCTCCCTCCTCTTCCTCACTTCCTTCCATCCTTCCCTCTCTCCCCCCTCTTCCTCACTTCCTTCCATCCTTCCCCCCCCCCCCCCTCTTCCTCACTTCCTTCCATCCTTCCCGCTCTCCTAGATGTGAGGAGAGGAATCAATAGAAAGCCCAGCTGAAAGAGAAGTTAAAAACACACACCAGGTTGAGTAAGTGGGCGTGTCAGTGCTTGACAGAAGGAAGGGTTCTATGTCCCTTTTGACACTGGAAGGAGTGTGTGTGTGTGTTGGCAGGAAGTGCTGGCTGTTTGTGATTAGGGGGCACGATCCCTCCTTCTCCCCTCTCTCCCCCGCGGTGGCGGAAACCTGATATCTGTGTCTAATAAACCACTAGCAGCGCTCTAATAGCGAGGGTGTGTGTGTGTGTGTGTGTTGGGGGAGGGGTGTGTCTGTGTGTGTGTGTGTGTGTGTGTGTGTGTGTGTGTGTGTGTGTGTGTGTGTGTGTGTGTGTGTGGGGAGGGGGTTAGACTGACAACTGTTCCTCATCTTCAAATAGACCTGTGGTGGGTGGAGAATGGCTTAGTGCTTGTTTGAGAGTGTGTGTTATAGTGTGTGTGTTGCGTCACTGTGTGTGTGTGTGTGTTTGCGTGTGTGTGTGTGTTTGCTAGTGTGTGTTTGCGTGTGTCAGGCCTCTTCCGCTCGTTCAGTCAGAACCCATTGGCACCAGCAGAGATGACAAGGCTCCACATGTGCAATCATCACCCTGGCCCCAACACCAACCCCCCCCCCCCCCCCCCCCCACACACACACACACACACACACACACACACACACACACACTTCTCATCTTCTCTCACTGAGCTCCATGTCAGACCCAAAAGACAGAAGGAAACAGACTCCCAGTTGGTTCTCTTTTTAAGGCAACATGCCAGTCTAACGCCAGTCTAACACAGACTAACACAGACTAACGCCAGTCTAACACAGACTAACACCAGTCTAACACAGTCTAACGCCAGTCTAACACCAGTCTAACTCAGACCTCAGTGTGTCAACACACCAGTCTAACGCCAGTCTAACGCCAGTCTAACACAGTCTAACACAGTCTAACGCCAGTCTAACGCCAGTCTAACGCCAGTCTAACACAGACTAACACTGGTCCCAAAAATTTGACCCGTGGCTTTCCCACCCGACCCAACATGCATAAATACATATATATATTTTTTACGGAGACCAGTTCTGAATGGACCAGAGGACAGTCGTGCCGTTCCGAATGGACCAGAGGACAGTCGAGCCGTTCTGAAAAGGCCCGTGGAAAAACAGACCCATAACAGGCCCGTGCTGGTTGGGCTCAGCGAGTGAAAGCAACCTCCCACTGGGCGGTGGCATCAGGGCATTGGATATCGGCCTATAAGACGCTGCCCAATATATTTATAATTTAAAGGAATAGGAGCTCAGGCCCCAGAGAGACAGAGAAAGATAGAGATGCCGGAGCCGTGTTCATAACACCGACATGGTTTCTTTATACTTGGCTACTTCTGCTATACAGATGACAATTATTTTTGTTAGATTATAAAGGAGTAACGCTGGTAGGTGTAAAATATTCTTCCTCACAAAGTTCAACCGTGGGAGTCAGTTGGAGCGCTGGTGCTCACTGCCTTCACAGGCCTGCAGTAGCTGAAGCCTTCACTGAAGTTGTTTACCTTTATAAGGGTAATGTCAAAAGTCAGTCAGTCATTGTCGATAGGGAAAAAACCAACTGGTTATTATATTGCGGTAGTAAGTTAAGTTTTGACAGACAGACAGTGTGTGTGGTGTGTGTGGTGTGTGTGTATGTGACCGAATACCAAGCAAAGCAGGAAGTGTGTGTAAATCTACTGCAGGTGATGTCATCAGACCGACGTGACCGTACATGAATAAGTACAGGATGATTATTCCTCAAATGGTGTGTGTGTCCACTCATCAGTGGCTGTGGGGGGTAACCCTAGCCAGGTAAAACAAGATTATCACTGCATAACATGTTACCGTGGCCTGTACCGGTCTGTACCGGTTAACATGTTACCGTGGTCTGTACCGGTTAACATGTTACCGTGGTCTGTACCGGTTAACATGTTACCGTGGTCTGTACCGGTTAACATGTTACCGTGGTCTGTACCGGTTAACATGTTACCGTGGTCTGTACCGGTTAACATGTTACCGTGGTCTGTACCGGTTAACATGTTACCGTGGTCTGTACCGGTTAACATGTTACCGTGGTCTGTACCGGTTAACATGTTACCGTGGTCTGTACCGGTTAACATGTTACCGTGGTCTGTACCGGTTAACATGTTACCGTGGTCTGTACCGGTTAACATGTTACCGTGGTCTGTACCGGTTAACATGTTACCGTGGTCTGTACCGGTTAACATGTTACCGTGGTCTGTACCGGTTAACATGTTACCGTGGTCTGTACCGGTTAACATGTTACCGTGGTCTGTACCGGTTAACATGTTACCATGGTCTGTACCGGTTAACATGTTACCATGGTCTGTACCGGTTAACATGTTACCGTGGTCTGTACCGGTTAACATGTTACCGTGGTCTGTACCGGTTAACATGTTACCGTGGTCTGTACCGGTTAACATGTTACCGTGGTCTGTACCGGTTAACATGTTACCGTGGTCTGTACCGGTTAACATGTTACCGTGGTCTGTACCGGTTAACATGTTACCGTGGTCTGTACCGGTTAACATGTTACCGTGGTCTGTACCGGTTAACATGTTACCATGGTCTGTACCGGTTAACATGTTACCGTGGTCTGTACCGGTTAACATGTTACCGTGGTCTGTACCGGTTAACATGTTACCGTGGTCTGTACCGGTTAACATGTTACCGTGGTCTGTACCGGTTAACATGTTACCGTGGTCTGTACCGGTTAACATGTTACCATGGTCTGGACCGGTTAACATGTTACCATGGTCTGTACCGGTTAACATGTTACCGTGGTCTGGACCGGTTAACATGTTACCGTGGTCTGTACCGGTTAACATGTTACCGTGGTCTGTACCGGTTAACATGTTACCGTGGTCTGTACCGGTTAACATGTTACCATGGTCTGTACCGGTTAACATGTTACCGTGGTCTGTACCGGTCTGGACCGGTTAACATGTTACCGTGGTCTGTACCGGTTAACATGTTACCGTGGTCTGTACCGGTTAACATGTTACCATGGTCTGTACCGGTTAACATGTTACCGTGGTCTGTACCGGTTAACATGTTACCGTGGTCTGGACCGGTTAACATGTTACCGTGGTCTGTACCGGTTAACATGTTACCGTGGTCTGGACCGGTTAACATGTTACCGTGGTCTGTACCGGTTAACATGTTACCGTGGTCTGTACCGGTTAACATGTTACCGTGGTCTGTACCGGTTAACATGTTACCGTGGTCTGTACCGGTTAACATGTTACCGTGGTCTGTACCGGTTAACATGTTACCGTGGTCTGTACCGGTTAACATGTTACCGTGGTCTGGACCGGTTAACATGTTACCGTGGTCTGTACCGGTTAACATGTTACCGTGGTCTGTACCGGTTAACATGTTACCGTGGTCTGTACCGGTTAACATGTTACCGTGGTCTGTACCGGTTAACATGTTACCGTGGTCTGGACCGGTTAACATGTTACCGTGGTCTGTACCGGTTAACATGTTACCGTGGTCTGTACCGGTTAACATGTTACCGTGGTCTGTACCGGTTAACATGTTACCGTGGTCTGTACCGGTTAACATGTTACCGTGGTCTGTACCGGTTAACATGTTACCGTGGTCTGTACCGGTTAACATGTTACCGTGGTCTGTACCGGTTAACATGTTACCGTGGTCTGTACCGGTCTGGACCGGTTAACATGTTACCGTGGTCTGTACCGGTTAACATGTTACCGTGGTCTGTACCGGTTAACATGTTACCGTGGTCTGTACCGGTTAACATGTTACCGTGGTCTGTACCGGTTAACATGTTACCGTGGTCTGTACCGGTTAACATGTTACCGTGGTCTGTACCGGTTAACATGTTACCGTGGTCTGTACCGGTTAACATGTTACCGTGGTCTGTACCGGTTAACATGTTACCGTGGTCTGTACCGGTTAACATGTTACCATGGTCTGTACCGGTTAACATGTTACCGTGGTCTGTACCGGTTAACATGTTACCGTGGTCTGTACCGGTTAACATGTTACCGTGGTCTGTACCGGTTAACATGTTACCGTGGTCTGTACCGGTTAACATGTTACCGTGGTCTGTACCGGTTAACATGTTACCGTGGTCTGTACCGGTTAACATGTTACCGTGGTCTGTACCGGTTAACATGTTACCGTGGTCTGTACCGGTTAACATGTTACCGTGGTCTGTACCGGTTAACATGTTACCGTGGTCTGTACCGGTTAACATGTTACCGTGGTCTGTACCGGTTAACATGTTACCGTGGTCTGTACCGGTTAACATGTTACCGTGGTCTGGACCGGTTAACATGTTACCGTGGTCTGTACCGGTTAACATGTTACCATGGTCTGTACCGGTTAACATGTTACCGTGGTCTGTACCGGTTAACATGTTACCGTGGTCTGGACCGGTTAACATGTTACCATGGTCTGGACCGGTTAACATGTTACCTACATGTTACCATGGTCTGGACCGGTTAACATGTTACCGTGGTCTGTACCGGTTAACATGTTACCGTGGTCTGTACCGGTTAACATGTTACCGTGGTCTGTACCGGTTAACATGTTACCGTGGTCTGTACCGGTTAACATGTTACCGTGGTCTGTACCGGTTAACATGTTACCGTGGTCTGTACCGGTTAACATGTTACCGTGGTCTGGACCGGTTAACATGTTACCGTGGTCTGTACCGGTTAACATGTTACCGTGGTCTGTACCGGTCTGTACCGGTTAACATGTTACCGTGGTCTGTACCGGTCTGGACCGGTTAACATGTTACCGTGGTCTGTACCGGTTAACATGTTACCGTGGTCTGTACCGGTTAACATGTTACCGTGGTCTGTACCGGTTAACATGTTACCGTGGTCTGTACCGGTTAACATGTTACCGTGGTCTGTACCGGTTAACATGTTACCGTGGCCTGTACCGGTTAACATGTTACCGTGGTCTGTACCGGTTAACATGTTACCGTGGCCTGTACCGGTCTGTACCGGTTAACATGTTACCGTGGCCTGTACCGGTCTGTACCGGTTAACATGTTACCGTGGTCTGTACCGGTTAACATGTTACCGTGGTCTGTACCGGTTAACATGTTACCGTGGTCTGTACCGGTTAACATGTTACCGTGGTCTGTACCGGTTAACATGTTACCGTGGTCTGTACCGGTTAACATGTTACCGTGGTCTGTACCGGTCTGGACCGGTTAACATGTTACCGTGGTCTGTACCGGTTAACATGTTACCGTGGTCTGTACCGGTTAACATGTTACCGTGGTCTGTACCGGTTAACATGTTACCGTGGTCTGTACCGGTTAACATGTTACCGTGGCCTGTACCGGTTAACATGTTACCGTGGTCTGTACCGGTTAACATGTTACCGTGGTCTGTACCGGTTAACATGTTACCGTGGTCTGTACCGGTTAACATGTTACCGTGGTCTGGACCGGTTAACATGTTACCATGGTCTGTACCGGTTAACATGTTACCGTGGTCTGTACCGGTTAACATGTTACCGTGGTCTGTACCGGTTAACATGTTACCATGGTCTGGACCGGTTAACATGTTACCGTGGTCTGTACCGGTTAACATGTTACCGTGGTCTGTACCGGTTAACATGTTACCGTGGTCTGGACCGGTTAACATGTTACCATGGTCTGGACCGGTTAACATGTTACCGTGGTCTGTACCGGTTAACATGTTACCGTGGCCTGTACCGGTCAACATGTTACCGTGGTCTGTACCGGTTAACATGTTACCGTGGTCTGTACCGGTTAACATGTTACCGTGGTCTGGACCGGTTAACATGTTACCATGGTCTGGACCGGTTAACATGTTACCGTGGTCTGTACCGGTTAACATGTTACCGTGGTCTGTACCGGTTAACATGTTACCGTGGTCTGTACCGGTTAACATGTTACCGTGGTCTGTACCGGTTAACATGTTACCGTGGTCTGGACCGGTTAACATGTTACCGTGGTCTGGACCGGTTAACATGTTACCGTGGTCTGTACCGGTTAACATGTTACCGTGGTCTGTACCGGTTAACATGTTACCATGGTCTGGACCGGTTAACATGTTACCATGGTCTGGACCGGTTAACATGTTACCGTGGTCTGTACCGGTTAACATGTTACCGTGGTCTGGACCGGTTAACATGTTACCGTGGTCTGTACCGGTTAACATGTTACCGTGGTCTGTACCGGTTAACATGTTACCGTGGTCTGTACCGGTTAACATGTTACCGTGGTCTGTACCGGTTAACATGTTACCGTGGTCTGTACCGGTTAACATGTTACCGTGGTCTGTACCGGTTAACATGTTACCGTGGTCTGTACCGGTTAACATGTTACCGTGGTCTGTACCGGTTAACATGTTACCATGGTCTGTACCGGTTAACATGTTACCGTGGTCTGTACCGGTTAACATGTTACCGTGGTCTGTACCGGTTAACATGTTACCGTGGTCTGTACCGGTTAACATGTTACCGTGGTCTGTACCGGTTAACATGTTACCGTGGTCTGTACCGGTTAACATGGTTGCTACTAGCTACATATAGACACTGTTCACCAGGTTCTCTAGACTACAGCAGAAGGGAAGGTGTGTTGGTTGCTACTAGCTACATATAGACACTGTTCACCAGGTTCTCTAGACTACAGCAGAAGGGAAGGTGTGTTGGTAGCTGGTTGCTACTAGCTACATATAGACACTGTTCACCAGGTTCTCTAGACTACAGCAGAAGGGAAGGTGTGTTGGTTGCTACTAGCTACATATAGACACTGTTCACCAGGTTCTCTAGACTACAGCAGAAGGGAAGGTGTGTTGGTTGCTACTAGCTACATATAGACACTGTTCACCAGGTTGTCTAGACTACAGCAGAAGGGAAGGTGTGTTGGTAGCTGGTTGCTACTAGCTACATATAGACACTGTGTTCACCAGGTTCTCTAGACTACAGCAGAAGGGAAGGTGTGTTGGTTGCTACTAGCTACATATAGACACTGTTCACCAGGTTCTCTAGACTACAGCAGAAGGGAAGGTGTGTTGGTTGCTACTAGCTACATATAGACACTGTTCACCAGGTTCTCTAGACTACAGCAGAAGGGAAGGTGTGTTGGTAGCTGGTTGCTACTAGCTACATATAGACACTGTTCACCAGGTTCTCTAGACTACAGCAGAAGGGAAGGTGTGTTGGTTGCTACTAGCTACATATAGACACTGTTCACCAGGTTCTCTAGACTACAGCAGAAGGGAAGGTGTGTTGGTTGCTACTAGCTACATATAGACACTGTTCACCAGGTTGTCTAGACTACAGCAGAAGGGAAGGTGTGTTGGTAGCTGGTTGCTACTAGCTACATATAGACACTGTGTTCACCAGGTTCTCTAGACTACAGCAGAAGGGAAGGTGTGTTGGTTGCTACTAGCTACATATAGACACTGTTCACCAGGTTCTCTAGACTACAGCAGAAGGGAAGGTGTGTTGGTAGCTGGTTGCTACTAGCTACATATAGACACTGTTCACCAGGTTCTCTAGACTACAGCAGAAGGGAAGGTGTGTTGGTTGCTACTAGCTACATATAGACACTGTTCACCAGGTTCTCTAGACTACAGCAGAAGGGAAGGTGTGTTGGTTGCTACTAGCTACATATAGACACTGTTCACCAGGTTGTCTAGACTACAGCAGAAGGGAAGGTGTGTTGGTAGCTGGTTGCTACTAGCTACATATAGACACTGTGTTCACCAGGTTGTCTAGACTACAGCAGAAGGGAAGGTGTGTTGGTTGCTACTAGCTACATATAGACACTGTTCACCAGGTTCTCTAGACTACAGCAGAAGGGAAGGTGTGTTGGTAGCTGGTTGCTAATAGAGCAGCTATCTGGTGTGATCCGAGAAGCCAGTGCTCTTCTCTTCTTCTCTGTGACATTTAGGAGGTTCATTTAGCTACACTAACAAGGTAACCGCTGCCTCTCAGCCCCACTAACAACCCTTTCTATCAGCCCCATTAGCAGCTAGTGATAAGAGACATACAATATGGGAGTCAGCTGACCTGTGAACACACAGAGAGACTGTCTGAAATGGCACCCTTTTCCCTATATAGGGCACTTGTTTTGACCAGGGCCCTGGTGCACTATACAGGAAGTAGGATGCCACTTGGGACGCAGGCTGAGACACACATCCAAACCAAGGTGACATGTGACTCCAGCAGAGAGGAGAGAGGCTGGGTGCCCCTCCCTGTTCACCAACAAACCCTTAGTCAGCTCTCAGCTCCCATACAAGGACCACAGGATTAAGAGAGCTGTGTTAGAGAAGGCACAGTGTTAAGTCTTCCAGAAATAACCTGCTGGTCCCAGATCTGTTTGTGCTGTGAACTAGCCTGCTGGTCCCAGATCTGTTTGTGCTGTGAACTAGCCTGCTGGTCCCAGATCTGTTTGTGCTGTGAACTAGCCTGCTGGTCCCAGATCTGTTTGTGCTGTGAACTAGCCTGCTGGTCCCAGATCTGTTTGTGCTGTGAACTAGCCTGCTGGTCCCAGATCTGTTTGTGCTGTGAACTAGCCTGCTGGTCTCAGATCTGTTTGTGCTGTGAACTAGCCTGCTGGTCTCAGATCTGTTTGTGCTGTGAACTAGCCTGCTGATCCCAGATCTGTTTGTGCTGTGTTGACAACTACTATGGACTATCTCACACAACCACCTCCTGCTTTCTTCTCCATCAGCCACATAAGACCAGGGAGGTTGAGGTACAGACTACACCACTAGAACACAGAACTCTAGAACAAATAGAACACTAGAACCCATTGCATCTAGAACCAGGACAAATGGTGACTACTGAGGAGAGACGATGATCACATGACAAGCTGTGACTCTGGGATGGTGACTACTGAGAGAGAAGATAATCACATGACAAGCTGTGACTCTGGGATGGTGACTACTGAGGAGAGAAGATGATCACATGACAAGCTGTGACTCTGGGATGGTGACTACTGAGAGAAGATGATCACATGACAAGCTGCGACTCTGGGATGAGGAGGTACTTCAACAACCAGTATTATCATTACCAATATTATTCACCTGCTGTGGTCAGTCATCGACCTGGATAAAGATGGCCTCTAAATCCACAGTGAATCACAACTTCAGTTAGGTAAGTGAACCAGGGTGAAACCAAGCAGTGATTCAGTCAGGATCTGGAGGATAAAAGGTGGTTTACTACGACAACATGAAATGATTTAAAGAAAACAGATGACCTAATCGTCACATGATGACACGTCGTTTGTTTAAGAACAGTCAACCACAAGGAAAGAGTCTGTCTTTCTCCCTCTCTCTCCCCAGGTCTCCCTCTCTCTCTCCAGGTCTCCCTCTCTCTCCCCCCGTCTCCCTCTCTCTCCCCCCCGTCTCCCTCTCTCTCTCCCCGTCTCCCTCTCTCTCTCTCTCTCTCCCCGTCTCTCTCTCTCTCCCCGTCTCTCTCTCTCTCCCAGTCTCTCTCTCTCTCCCAGTCTCTCTCTCTCTCCCAGTCTCTCTCCCCGTCTCCCTCTCTCTCTCTCCCCGTCTCCCTCTCCCTCTCTCCCTCTCCCCGTCTCCCTCTCCCCGTCTCCCTCTCCCCGTCTCCCTCTCCCCGTCTCCCTCTCTCTCTCTCTCACCCCGTCTCCCTCTCTCTCTCTCACCCCGTCTCCCTCTCTCTCTCTCCCCCCGTCTCCCTCCCTCTCTCTCCCCCCGTCTCCCTCTCTGTCTCTCAGGACAAACATTACCTTTGGCTCTCCTCTCCTCCACTGGAGTTCTGCTTCCACTCAACACAAGGTTCTGCATCCCAAATGACACCCTATTCCCTACATAGTGCACTCCTTTTGATCAGGGCCCAGAGCACTACGTAGGGAATAGGGTGCCATTTAGGGCTCAACCCAGGACAAGGCCAGCTCAGAGGCTCAGCTCACTCCTCTCCAGGCCTCTTCGGGAAGGTTTATCATTTCTCATGTCAGTCAAGGCTGGAGGAATGTGTGGAGAGGAGTGGAGTTGATGAAGGATTTAACATAGTACTAGTAGTAGTATGATATCAGTTTTAAAAAGGGATGTATATGAAACAAGAGGTCATGGAGAAGGAAACCTCTCATCATAGTACACTGCTCAAAAGAATAAAGGGAACACTTAAACAACACAATGTAACTCCAAGTCAATCACACTTCTGTGAAATCAAACTGTCCACTTAGGAAGCAACACTGATTGACAATAAATTGCACATGCTGTTGTGCAAATGGAATAGACAAAAGGTGGAAATTATAGGCAATTAGCAAGACACCCCCGATAAAGGAGTGATTCTGCAGGTGGTGACCACAGACCACTTCTCAGTTCCTATGCTTCCTGGCTGATGTTTTGGTCACTTTTGAATGCTGGCGGTGCTCTCACTCTAGTGGTAGCATGAGACGGAGTCTACAACCCACACAAGTGGCTCAGGTAGTGCAGCTCATCCAGGATGGCACATCAATGCGAGCTGTGGCAAGAAGGTTTACTGTGTCTGTCAGCGTAGTGTCCAGAGCATGGAGGCGCTACCAGGAGACAGGCCAGTACATCAGGAGACGTGGAGGAGGCCGTAGGAGGGCAACAACCCAGCAGCAGTACCGCTACCTCCGCCTTTGTGCAAGGAGGAGCACTGCCAGAGCCCTGCAAAATGACCTCCAGCAGGCCACAAATGTGCATGGGTGGTTGGTGAGTTGTTTTGTAACAGTTGTTTGCCCTGTTAAAATGTTTCATATACACCCTTTATGTCCACTGTGATACTACTAATCTATAACACGATAACAATAACAAGTCCACTGTGATACTTCTAATCTATAACACGATAACAATAACAAGTCCACTGTGATACTTCTAATCTATAACACGATAACAAGTCCACTGTAATACTTCTAATCTATAACACGATAACAAGTCCACTGTGATACTACTAATCTATAACACGATAACAAGTCCACTGTAATACTACTAATCTATAACACGATAACAAGTCCACTGTAATACTACTAATCTATAACACGATAACAAGTCCACTGTAATACTTCTAATCTATAACACGATAACAATAACAAGTCCACTGTAATACTACTAATCTATAACACGATAACAAGTCCACTGTGATACTACTAATCTATAACACGATAACAATAACAAGTCCACTGTAATACTACTAATCTATAACACGATAACAATAACAAGTCCACTGTAATACTACTAATCTATAACACGATAACAATAACAAGTCCACTGTGTCCCACTCTGTAGGGAATAGGTTGCCATTTGGGGCGCATTCTAGTCCCACACATCTGGAATGGATGTTTCTCCCTGCTGCCCCTGTGTTTCAGAGGGGTGGGGAGAAGGAGGGAGGGAAGGAGAGAGAGAGAAGGGAAGGAAGGAGAGATGGGAAGGGAAGGAAGGAGGGAGAGAAGGAGGTAGGGAAGGAGGGTTGGATGGGAGGGGAAGGGAAGGGAGGGAAGGAGGGAAGGAGGGAGGGAGAGATGGAGGTAGGGAAGGAGGGTTGGATGGGAGGGGAAGGGAGGGAGAGAAGGAGGTAGGGAAGGAGGGTTGGATGGGAGGGGAAGGGAAGGGAGGGAAGGAGGGAAGGGGAGAAGGAGTTAGGGAAGGAGGGCTGGATGGGAAGGGAAGGAAGGAGAGAAGGGAAGGAAGGAGGGAGGGAAGGAGAGATGGGAAGGGAAGGAAGGAGAGATGGGAAGGGAAGGAAGGTTAGATGGGAAGGGAAGGAGGTAGGGAAGGAGGTAGGGAAGGAGGGTTGGATGGGAAGGGAAGGGAGGGAAGGAGGGAGGGAGGGAAGGAGGGAGGGAGAGAAGGAGGTAGGGAAGGAGGGTTGGATGGGAGGGGAGGAGATGAATGGTGCTGAATTAAGACAGGAGGACAGTTTCTAAAACCTCTTTCTAGTCTTCTCAGGATAAACATATATATTTTTCTATGAGTTATTTTATGAGCTAGGAGCTGCTTCATTAAACCATAGGACTGCTGAGACAAATGTGCTGCTTCATTAAACCATAAGACTGCTGAGACAAATGTATCACCTACCTACACATCTATACACCTACCCATCTACACGCCTCCCCATCTACGAGCCAAAGACTTGCTTTAGATATACGTGAGAAACAACGACTGTTGCACAGAACTTCTATTGAGATCAATGCAGTCCTTTGTAGCTCAGGTGGTATAGCAGGGTGCTTGTAACGCCAGGGTAGTGGGATTGATCAGGTGGTATAGCAGGGTGCTTGTAACTCCAGGGTAGTGGGATTGATCAGGTGGTATAGCACGGTGCTTGTAACTCCAGGGTAGTGGGATTGATCAGGTGGTATAGCATGGTGCTTGTAACTCCAGGGTAGTGGGATTGATCAGGTGGTATAGCATGGTGCTTGTAACTCCAGGGTAGTGGGATTGATCAGGTGGTATAGCATGGTGCTTGTAACTCCAGGGTAGTGGGATTGATCAGGTGGTATAGCATGGTGCTTGTAACTCCAGGGTAGTGGGATTGATCAGGTGGTATAGCATGGTGCTTGTAACTCCAGGGTAGTGGGATTGATCAGTTGGTATAGCATGGTGCTTGTAACTCCAGGGTAGTGGGATTGATCAGGTGGTATAGCATGGTGCTTGTAACTCCAGGGTAGTGGGATTGATCAGGTGGTATAGCATGGTGCTTGTAACTCCAGGGTAATGGGATTGATCAGGTGGTATAGCATGGTGCTGGTAACTCCAGGGTAGTGGGATTGATTCATGCGACCACCTATATGTAAAATGTATCCTAGATCAGCACTCCTATCGAGATGCTCTATAAAATTCAGGCACCAAAGCACTTTGCCGTTCCCATTTCCTGTGAATTGACATGTTGGGGGGGGGGGGAGATTTCAAATCGCTGCCTCGCTGTCCTACGATAACATCACCACGTCGTCACTTGAACCCCTCGTACCTCTGAACAGAAACCTGCATGAAAATGGCACCCTATTCCCTGTTTAGTGCACTCCTTTTGAGCAGGGTGCATTGGGTAGGGACTGTAGGGAATAGGCTGCTGTTTGGGACGCAGCCTTGTGTTGCTCTATTCCAGCCTCTCTTCTGTTCTGAGTCACCTGCATCTGATCCACCACGCCAACCCCCCGCCTCATGCCTCCTCTCTATTCACACCATACAGACACCGATGCATTGTGGGTCGTTGGTATGGAGGTTTGAGAGGCTCCTCTCAGGACTGATCATCTGAATGAAGCCTTTTGTAGGTGGGCCTTAAAAAATACACAACCACTCTTTCTATTGACCAGGGTCCATGTCTCTCTCACACACACACACACACACACACACACACACACACACACACACACACACACACACACACACACACACACACACACACACACACACACACACACACACACACACACACACACACACACACACACACACACAGAGAGGGGAGTTATTTAAATGCTAAATACTCTCCCTTTCCAATCAGTCTCTGATCTCAAGTGCTGCTGCTGCTGGGTAGAAATAGCCAGGCACTTGAGAAGTATGATCGACTGAAATGACCATATCGGAGAAGACACGCTCCATTTACCAGTCTAAACCACCGCCATGTTTTAGGTGACCACCATTTACCAGTCTAAACCACCGCCATGTTTTAGGTGACCACCATTTACCAGTCTAAACCACCACCATGTTTTAGGTGATCACCATTTACCAGTCTAAACCACCGCCATGTTTTAAGGTGATCACCATTTACCAGTCTAAACCACCGCCATGTTTTTAGGTGACCACCATTTACCAGTCTAAACCACCACTATGTTTTTAGGTGACCACCATTTACCAGGCTAAACCACCGCCATGTTTTTAGGTGACCACCATTTACCAGTCTAAACCACCACTATGTTTTAGGTGATCACCATTTACCAGTCTAAACCACCGCCATGTTTTAGGTGATCACCATTTACCAGTCTAAACCACCACTATGTTTTAGGTGACCACCATTTACCAGTCTAAACCACCGCCGTGTTTTAGGTGACCACCATTTACCAGTCTAAACCACCATCATGTTTTAGGTGACCACCATTTACCAGTTTAAACCACCACCATGTTTTAGGTGACCACCATTTACCAGTCTAAACCACCACCATGTTTTAGGTGACCACCATTTACCAGTCTAAACCAGCGCCATGTTTTAGGTGACCACCATTTACCAGTCTAAACCACAGTCATGTTTTAGGTGACCACCATTTACCAGTCTAAACCACAGTCATGTTTTAGGTGACCACCATTTACCAGTCTAAACCAGCGCCATGTTTTTAGGTGACCACCATTTACCAGTCTAAACCAGCGCCATGTTTTAGGTGACCACCATTTACCAGTCTAAACCACAGTCATGTTTTAGGTGACCACCATTTACCAGTCTAAACCACAGTCATGTTTTAGGTGATCACCATTTACCAGTCTAAACCACCATCATGTTTTAGGTGACCACCATTTACCAGTCTAAACCACCATCATGTTTTAGGTGACCACCATTTACCAGTCTAAACCAGCGCCATGTTTTAGGTGACCACCATTTACCAGTCTAAACCAGCGCCATGTTTTTAGGTGACCACCATTTACCAGTCTAAACCAGCGCCATGTTTTAGGTGACCACCATTTACCAGTCTAAACCACCATCATGTTTTAGGTGACCACCATTTACCAGTCTAAACCACCATCATGTTTTAGGTGACCACCATTTACCAGTCTAAACCAGCGCCATGTTTTTAGGTGACCACCATTTACCAGTCTAAACCAGCGCCATGTTTTAGGTGACCACCATTTACCAGTCTAAACCACAGTCATGTTTTAGGTGATCACCATTTACCAGTCTAAACCAGCGCCATGTTTTAGGTGACCACCATTTACCAGTCTAAACCACAGTCATGTTTTAGGTGATCACCATTTACCAGTCTAAACCAGCGCCATGTTTTTAGGTGACCACCATTTACCAGTCTAAACCACAGTCATGTTTTAGGTGATCACCATTTACCAGTCTAAACCAGCGCCATGTTTTTAGGTGACCACCATTTACCAGTCTAAACCACCGCCATGTTTTAGGTGACCACCATTTACCAGTCTAAACCACGGCCATGTTTTTTTTTTTTTATCCCGCTTCCTAGTTACCAGGATTAGCAACCAACAGCAGTGACTAGCGTGTAACTGAAGACCCCGGAGGAAAGAAATCTCCCCAAATTCAGAAGATGTTTGTGAATAATGGAGAACTGTGTTGTGATGTCATGGCTGAAGAGCAGAGAACTGTGTAGTGATGTCATGGCTGAAGAGCAGAGAACTGTGTAGTGATGTAATAGCTGAAGAGCAGAGAACTGTGTAGTGATGTCATGGCTGAAGAGCAGAGAACTGTGTTGTGATGTCATGGCTGAAGAGCAGAGAACTGTGTTGTGATGTCATGGCTGAAGAGCAGAGAACTGTGTAGTGATGTAATAGCTGAAGAGCAGAGAACTGTGTAGTGATGTCATGGCTGAAGAGCAGAGAACTGTGTAGTGATGTAATAGTTGAAGAGCAGAGAACTGTGTTGTGATGTCATGGCTGAAGAGCAGAGAACTGTGTAGTGATGTCATGGCTGAAGAGCAGAGAACTGTGTAGTGATGTAATAGCTGAAGAGCAGAGAACTGTGTTGTGATGTCATGGCTGAAGAGCAGAGAACTGTGTAGTGATGTCATGGCTGAAGAGCAGAGAACTGTGTAGTGATGTCATGGCTGAAGAGCAGAGAACTGTGTAGTGATGTCATGGCTGAAGAGCAGAGAACTGTGTAGTGATGTAATAGCTGAAGAGCAGAGAACTGTGTAGTGATGTAATAGCTGAAGAGCAGAGAACTGTGTAGTGATGTCATGGCTGAAGAGCAGAGAACTGTGTAGTGATGTCATGGCTGAAGAGCAGAGAACTGTGTAGTGATGTCATGGCTGAAGAGCAGAGAACTGTGTAGTGATGTAATAGCTGAAGAGCAGAGAACTGTGTAGTGATGTAATAGCTGAAGAGCAGAGAACTGTGTAGTGATGTAATAGCTGAAGAGCAGAGAACTGTGTAGTGATGTAATAGTTGAAGAGCAGAGAACTGTGTAGTGATGTAATAGCTGAAGAGCAGAGAACTGTGTAGTGATGTCATGGCTGAAGAGCAGAGAACTGTGTAGTGATGTAATAGTTGAAGAACAGAGGCTGGTAGAAGGAGCACTTTGTTGAAAGAGATGTTTGGATCAAGATGAAGGCCGTGGACCGCCACCTGTTCCTCACTTCTACTGGAGTGACCTTGATCCTTCTGGCTCCCTCTCAGCTCAGTGTGAAATAAAGGCTCATTAAATTATACTGTAAAAGGTCAAGGTTTGATCAATGTGTCATGCCTGGTGTGTTAAAATATATCACCACACACACACACACACACACACACACACACACACACACACACACACACACACACACACACACACACACACACACACACACACACACACACACACACACACACACACACACACACACACACACACACACACACGTGTCTCTGACAAGGCTGACAGTTACATAACTCAATGCAGGATCTCTTCAATCTTCAACTACAGTGGTCCACATCCTGCCTCAATTAGAGAAACATCCTTCTCAGAGTCAGACTACAATTATTCCAAATGTTTGTGTTACATTAACCCCTTGGCCGCATCGCATTAACCATGGCAGCATTAAACCCTTGGCAGCATTAACCCTTGGCCGCATTAACCCCTTGGCCCCGTCGCATTAACCCCTGGCAGCATTAACCCTTGGCCGCATTAACCCCTTGGCCGCGTCGCATTAACCCCTTGGCCCCGTCGCATTAACCCCTGGCAGCATTAAACCCTTGGCCGCGTCGCATTAACCCCTTGGCCCCGTCGCATTAACCCCTGGCAGCATTAACCCCTGGTAGCATTAACCCCTGGCATCATTAACCCCTGGCGGCATTAACCCCTGGCGGCATTAACCCCTGGCGGCATTAACCCCTGGTGGCATTAACCCCTGGTAGCATTAACCCCTGGTAGCATTAACCCCTGGCAGCATTAACCCCTGGCAGCATTAACCCCTGGCAGCATTAACCCCTGGTAGCATTAACCCCTGGCAGCATTAACACTGGCAGCATTAACCCCTGGCAGCATTAACCCCTGGTAGCATTAACCCCTGGCAGCATTAACCCCTGGCAGCATTAACCCCTGGCAGCATTAACCCCTGGCAGCATTAAACCCTGGCAGCATTAACCCTGGCAGCATTAACCCTGGCAGCATTAACCCTGGCAGCATTAACCCCTGGCAGCATTAACCCCTGGCAGCATTAACCCTGGCAGCATTAACCCTGGCAGCATTAACCCTGGCAGCATTAACCCTGGCAGCATTAACCCCTGGCAGCATTAACCCCTGGCAGCATTAACCCTGGCAGCATTAACCCTGGCAGCATTAACCCTGGCAGCATTAACCCCTGGCAGCATTAACCCCTGGTAGCATTAACCCCTGGTAGCATTAACCCTGGCAACAGCCTGTACAATACAACACAGAGATGCCAACCAACCACCACCAACACTGTTCTAGTCCTCCATGCAGACATGGCTCTACACACCTATGACTCTCCAACACTCTACACACCCTGGACCCTCCGAGACTCTACACACCCTGGACCCTCCGAGACTCTACACACCCTGGACCCTCCGAGACTCTACACACCCGGGACCCCCCGAGACTCTACACACCCGGGACCCCCCGAGACTCTACACACCCGGGACCCTCCGAGACTCTACACACCCGGGACCCTCCGAGACTCTACACACCCGGGACCCTCCGAGACTCTACACACCCGGGACCCTCCGAGACTCTACACACCCTGGACCCTCCGAGACTCTACACACCCTGGACCCTCCGAGACTCTACACACCCTGGACCCTCCGAGACTCTACACACCCTGGACCCTCCGAGACTCTACACACCCTGGACCCTCCGAGACTCTACACACCCTGGACCCCCCGAGACTCTACACACCCTGGACCCCCCGAGACTCTACACACCCGGGACCCTCCGAGACTCTACACACCCTGGACCCTCCGCGACTCTACACACCCTGGACCCTCCGCGACTCTACACACCCTGGACCCTCCGAGACTCTACACACCCTGGACCCTCCGAGACTCTACACACCCTGGACCCCCCGAGACTCTACACACCCTGGACCCCCCGAGACTCTACACACCCGGGACCCTCCGAGACTCTACACACCCTGGACCCTCCGCGACTCTACACACCCTGGACCCTCCGCGACTCTACACACCCTGGACCCTCCGAGACCCTACACACCCTGGACCCTCCGAGACTCTACACACCCTGGACCCTCCGAGACTCTACACACCCTGGACCCTCCGAGACTCTACACACCCTGGACCCCCCGAGACTCTACACACCCTGGACCCTCCGAGACTCTACACACCCTGGACCCTCCAAGACTTTACAGGACACCTCTGTATTCTGCGAATAAATTCCTCATCTTAAACAATAACAGTAACGCTGTAATGCCCGGGAGATGACAGTAACCTTGTGACACACAGCTGCTAGGGACACAGATTATGGAGAAAGAGCCATAGAAGAGACAGGAATGTAATTATTGTGTTAAATGACTGAGGTAAAGTGACATGAACTTTGCTCTGTTTAAAGGCCTTAAAGGGGTTATAAAGCGGTTATAAAGGCCTTATAAAGGGGTTATTGAGCCGTCATATAATTTATCTTACAGTGCCTTCATAAAGTATTCACACCCCTTGAATTTTTCCATACTTGATTGTGTTACAGCCTGACACACACAATACCCCATAATGTCAAAGTGGAATTATGTTTCTAGACATTTTTACAAATGAATAAATAATGAAAAGCTAAAAGAGAGAGACGTGAATAGCAGACAACCTGAGCTCATCAGACATGTCTCACACCACTGACTGAGAACAATGATGAACAACAGGCTGCTGACAGACTGTACTGAGATACAAGGCCTAGTTAGGCCTGGCTACAACAGACTGCTGACAGACTGTACTGAGATACAAGGCCTAGTTAGGCCTGGCTACATCGGGCTGCTGACAGACTGTACTGAGATACAAGGCCTAGTTAGGCCTGGCTACAACAGGCTGCTGACAGACTGTACTGAGATACAAGGCCTAGTTAGGCCTGGCTACAACAGGCTGCTGACAGACTGTACAGAGATACTAGGAATAGACAGGCCAGGCTACAGACAGACAGACAGACTGTACTGAGATACAAGGCCTAGTTAGGCCTGGCTACAACAGGCTGCTGACAGACTGTACTGAGATACAAGGCCTAGTTAGGCCTGGCTACAACAGACTGCTGACAGACTGTACTGAGATACAAGGCCTAGTTAGGCCTGGCTACAACAGGCTGCTGACAGACTGTACTGAGATACAAGGCCTAGTTAGGCCTGGCTACAACAGGCTGCTGACAGACTGTACTGAGATACAAGGCCTAGTTAGGCCTGGCTACAACAGGCTGCTGAAAGACTGTACTGAGATACAAGGCCTAGTTAGGCCTGGCTACAACAGGCTGCTGACAGACTGTACTGAGATACAAGGCCTAGTTAGGCCCGGCTACATCAGGCTGCTGACAGACTGTACTGAGATACAAGGCCTAGTTAGGCCTGGCTACATCAGGCTGCTGACAGACTGTACTGAGATACAAGGCCTAGTTAGGCCTGGCTACATCAGGCTGCTGACAGACTGTACTGAGATACTAGGAATAGACAGGCCTGGCTACATCAGGCTGCTGACAGACTGTACTGAGATACTAGGAATAGACAGGCCTGGCTACAACAGACTGCATTAGCTATAACATCACAACCTGGCATCTTTCCTCACAAGCCCCCCTGCGCCGGTCAGATCTTTATGCCGTCTTGACAGCCTTAGGAGGAAACTATTGCCATTAAGATTGGTAGGAAAATGTATAGCAGCATCCTTTTATTCACAAGCTAAGATAGCTGCTAGCTGCTAGCATTTTGCCACCCAGGAGCACAATGTAATTTACTAGCTAGATGTTAACTGCTAGCATTTAGCCACCCAGGGGCACAATGTCATTTACTAGCTAGACATTAACTGCTAGCAATTAGCCACCCATGAGCACAATGTAATTTACTAGCTAGCTGTTAACTGCTAGTCTTTAGCCACCCAGGAGCACAATGTAATTTACTAGCTAGATGTTAACTGCTAGCCTTTAGCCAGCCTGAAACACAATGCCAATCATTAGCTAGATGTTAACTGCTAGCCTTTAGCCACCCAGGAGCACAATGGCCTTGCATCCTGATGGAAGGAAGGCTTTAGTGTCCTGGGTCCATGGTTGAGAGAGAGAACCATTCCTGGACATGGCCTTGCATCGATATCAGGAAGGAAGGCTTTAGTGTCCTGGGTCCATGGTTGAGAGAGAGAACCATTCCTGCATCTGTGATTCCTCACATCCCATCTCTTCATCTCCTTCTCAACCAGTGGAGACCTTCCTCTTCAGTGAATTTCATTAAAAATAAAAAATAGTGAAACTAAAAAAAGTTATCCTTTTTAGATAAAACTATACTAAATATATTCACGTCACCAAATAATTGAAGCACTGTAGGTTGTAGCAACCTCATGATGGGTACAGGGAAAATTAGAGTATCATGTAGTAGCCTAAAACCTACGGGATGTTACATTGAACTGGGTGAATGGAATAGGAATGTCATCCATTATGCTGTAATAGAAATAAGGCCATGCTCATAGAAAAATTATAATAATCCTCCCTCATCTGAAACGGCACCGACCGCCACTGTTCTCAGCCCCACTTGAAACTTCCTAAATGGGAAGGAGGCGAGGAAATAGGGTGCAAGGATCGAAGGAAAGTTGATTTGAGAAAGAGCCTCAGGTGAGCCAGCGGAGTAGTCTGCTATGGGGTCTCTCCATAAAAATAGAATATCTAGAATGGAGAAAAATAAATCTCCAGTCAAGTCAATGGGCCTGTGATAGGTGGACCGGCGGCCATATTGAGTGTACCCATAGGAGGAAGTCATTCTATGTCGATGGTTCTCTCTGTCCTCAGGGACCAGTCCAGACGTCTCTATGGGAGGTGTCATTTATCATCAGCAGTCAATAAGTCAGTCGATAAGTCAGTCAGACAGTCAGTCAATAAGTCAGTCAGACAATAAGTCAGACAGGCAGTCAATCAGTCAGTCAGACAGTCAGTCAATAAGTCAGACAGGCAGTCACAATAAATCCGTCAATCAATCAGTCAGTCAGACAGTCAGTCATTTGCTCTATCTGACAGCCAGCCTAGCACCATACTGCTCTGCATAAAGGCTATTCTCCCCCAGGACTCCTTCCTTCCCAACACTGCCTGCCTGCCTGGCTGGCTGGCTGGCTGACTGGCTGTGTGCTCTGCGACATCCTAATACACCTCACTGCAAACAATCAGCTGCCAATACGCTGCTTAGCACAATCAGACAGGAGACACCCGACACTAGGCTATGTTCCGAATGGCACCCTATTCCCCCATAGGGTCAAAAGTAGTGCACTACAAAAGTAGTACACACACACAATGCTAAAGGTGCAGCTTTTAAATCAATGTTTGTGGACTGCTGCTGCACCGATCTGATAGAACCACTTGAGGTTTAAAGTTAATAGCTGGAGAAATGGCAGAGCACATCAGCCTGGCTGGCAGAGCACATCAGCCTGGCTGGCAGAGCACATCAGCCTGGTTATCACAACAAATAGAACCACTTGAGGTTGGAAGTTAATAGCTGGAGAAATGGCAGAGCACATCAGCCTGGCTGGCAGAGCACATCAGCCTGGCTGGCAGAGCACATCAGCCTGGTTATCACAACAAATAGAACCACTTGAGGTTGGAAGTTAATAGCTGGAGAAATGGCAGAGCACATCAGCCTGGCTGGCAGAGCACATCAGCCTGGCTGGCAGAGCACATCAGCCTGGCTGGCTATCACAACAAATAGAACCTGGAAGGGAACCAGGGGCTTGTCTGACTGAATGGCAACCTATTCCCTCTATAGTGTATGATCCCTGGTCAAAAGTAGTGCGCTATATATGGAATAGGGTTCTATTTGGGACGCACACTGAAACAAGTGTTCCTTGTACAATGGGTCCTTATTCCCTATATAGTGCACCACTGGTCAGATATATATTCTATGTTGCTGTGCCTTAGGTACTTTTGACCAGAGCCTTACGGTCCTTGGTCAAAAGTAGTGCACTATATAGGGAATAGGGTTGGAGTTCCATTTGGGACTTAGCCTGAAACAAGGGTCCACAGCACAGCAACATAGGATATATATCTGACCAGTGGTGCTACTGCCTTGTCCCTGGTCTGACACATACAGGAAACTACTGCCTTGTCCCTGGTCTAACACATACAGGAAACTACTGCCTTGTCCCTGGTCTGACACATACAGGAAACTACTGCCTTGTCCCTGGTCTGTCACATACAGGAAACTACTGCCTTGTCCCTGGCCTGTCACATACAGGAAACTGGTGGAAACTAGGAAACTTTCCCATAGGTTAAGAGATATTCTCTGGAGTCCTCATAGGAAAATTATCATCACCACAATGGTCTTTCTAATATTAAGCCTTAGTCATAACATTATTCAGCTGTTAGAAACCATTACACTGTTTGTACACACACACACACACACACACACACACACACACACACACACACACACACACACACACACACACACACACACACACACACACACACACAGTTATAAACTAACTGAAAAACATAATAATCAATTTAAAACATTGAACATATTCCCTGCATACAGACAGTAGTGAACAGTAGAGAGAAGGTACAGCTGAGTAGAGGTCATAAAACGGTCAGAATTAAATAAAACAAACAAGCTCTTTAAGTCCTATAGCTCTCTCTCTCTCTCTCTCTCTCTCTCTCTCTTTCTTTCACACTCTTTCTTTCTCCCTCCCCCTCTCTCTCTCTCTCAGCATGGTTCCACATCCTCTTACCAATAACTGACAGCAGAATGACTGATACTTGTTCAGGGTAGTTCAAACTGTGTCCTAACTCAGGAGGTGTTAGATTATAATCTATCTTTAACTGAGAGGACAAAATACAACAGTTAGTTACTTTTACAAGTGTTCGTTGTGATATTTCTTCATTTCTTTCTTTTTACTTTGTGGATTATGCGTGTATTGTTTTGTCTTACTGCACTGTTGGAGCTAGGAACGTGCATTTCGCTGCACCTGCAAAATCTGTGTACGCGACAAATAAACGTTGATTTGATTGCAGTCTATAGTTTACAGAGAGTAGAAATCTTAAATATTTTCTAAATAATGATTTCAGAAAATCTATTAAAATGAATATCAAATATGGATCTAACATGCTGCCGATCTTGGCCTACAGTCCACACGTTTCAAATTCGTGAAGAATATAAGCTAATATGACAATTCAGTGTCTTTTCGGTTCCGTTCAACTAAGATGAAACCACCACCCAGTTGTGTCCCTCCCCACCGACAGATTCACTAGTGAACTAGGCGGGGCCCGTATCTAACGCATATAGAACTGGCTGCTGCTTTCAGAGCATAAAAAACGGCACAAAACTAATACAAAATAGATTACAAATATTGTTATCTAAAATTGCGCATTTGATAACCGCTTGAATAATTCCAGGCGTCCTATTATGGTAATTGATAAGAATTCAGTGTCCCAAAGAACGTGTTTAATTCTAGACAATCGAATAACTTTTCCATTTCCGTTGTAACTTCAACCCCGTCACGGGAAGGATATCGGTCAAAACGCTGTTATTTTTGTTATCCAACCGCGCGACCGAGAACTGTGGCTGGATACAAACCGCGGAGAATGCCGCGTTCTGCATTATGCATGACAAGAAAGAAATTAATTGTCTGACAAAACATTATGAGTTGGATTGTTTCACTCTCTGCTCCGCCATATTCTAGGCATTTGACCTGCGCTTCCGCAAACCGTGTGTTGTGCATCCCCAGAAACCGGTCTCCGGTTTTCATTTGCAATAATGGATCATTCTACCTCAAAAACTGGCATCATGTGCGCCTATTACGCATTATCCCGAGCGGCCTAAAACGCCGCAAACATGGCACAGATAGTAACAAAATCTCAGCCAATAGAAATGTGTGTAGATACGGTACTTACAGTTATCCTCCGTAGCTCCAATCTGTTAGCACCTCTAGTCGCTCGGTCTGTCGCTTCTCTCTGGGTGAGGTTTTGCGTTTTCTCATGACGTTGCAGCCTCGTTTTGAGACGAGCACCGCTCTCGACAGTGCTCAGCTATTGCAGTAGCTGTAACATAGCCTAGTGTAGACATTTCGCAATACATTATTTCATACCAATAATATATGATTGACTAACAATGAGCTTTATTATACAATGCACTATAGGAAGCCTACCCCAGCATTCAGTGGAGGCTCCTCAAGGGAGGACCATCCTCCTCAGGGAATTTAATAAAATATTTAAATAGTGACAAATAAAAAAAAGTATCCTTTTTAGATAAAACTATATTAAATATATTCACTTGACCAAATAATTGATTAAAATACACTGTTTTGCTATGAAGGTTTACATGAACTAGGACTTGCCTAGTTTTTAAAAACAAGGTTAAATGAGCCTCAACAGCACTCTGTAGGGGAGCACCAGATGACAGCTAGCTTCCATCCTTCCACCTGGGTGCATTGACTTAAATACAAAGCCTACATTTTTACATTTTAGCAGTCACTCTTACGCAGAGCGACTTACAGCAGTGAGTACATACATTTTCATACTGGTCACCCGTTGTAATCAAACCCATAACCCTGGCTTTACAAGCACAATGCTCTACCAACTGAGCTACACGGGACCCAGGAGGCTCATGGTTCTCACCCGCTTCCATAGACTTGCACAGTAATTATGACAACTTCCGGATGAAGGGGAAGCAAGAGAGAGAGCTGAGCTATATTGCATTGTATTTTCTTTCACTTAGCTAGCGAATGCAGCTTAATAGTGTAGCCTACTCAAACAGAGGGATGCTATGTTAGCTAGCTGGCTATGACTATCCAACACTGGAACTCTTCCAAGTCAAATTAAGCTTTTGGTTTTATTCATTTATTGCTACTGCAGGGGGCTCTGCTA
Source organism: Salvelinus namaycush (assembly GCF_016432855.1). Lineage (NCBI taxonomy): Eukaryota > Metazoa > Chordata > Actinopteri > Salmoniformes > Salmonidae > Salvelinus > Salvelinus namaycush. Next base: position 22,918,248 of record NC_052344.1, on the reverse strand, counting down.
AACTGCTTGCTGACTGTACACTGTACTGCACGATTATTAGCGGGTTTACCAACGAGTTAGTTCTAATAGCTATGTTGACTGTGACGTTAGCTAATGTTGACAACGTGGTAGGCTGTGTGTAGCGGTTAGCGGTTATGATATGAAGGTTTGGCTTGGAACGTTTTTTTTCGCCTGCTCACAGACAGCTGAATGTTGTGCTCTGAAGTCCACAAGTGAAGGGAAAAGGTGAGAGGAGGAGAGCGCAAAGATGCGAGAAGGAATTATAGCTACAACGATCAAAGTGATCATGCTGTTTGTACGTGGCTGCTATGAAAGTGAACTGTTTGCGTGTGATCAGGGGTGTATTTATTCAGCCGATTCTGTTGAAAAACGTTTCTTAAGCGGAACGAAACTGGGATAAACATAACTGAATTTGGCCAATAGAAACTCTCGTTTGCAACTGTTGGACTAATGATTACACCCTAGATCAGCTAGATGCAGACAAGAGTGTGCAAGGCGGTTTTGAATGTGTCACTGTCTGTCACAAATTTCTCTCAACCTGTGCACCTACCATGTAAACATTCATTCACAGGCTAGGTTGTATGATGGGTATAGGGAAAATGTGAGTATCATGTAGAAGCTTAAACCTGTCGATGTTACATTGAGCTGGGTGAATGGAATATGAATGACAGTCATCCAATAGGCTGTAAAATAAAATAAGAAAATGATCGTCCTCTCTCAGCTTAAACGGCAGTGACTGCCACTGCTAGGATTATGGTCCTGATCATTATTTATCATACCTATAGGACCAATTAACAGCTGTCTATTCATTCACCATAACATACACATGATCATTACTCATCATACATATAGGACCAATTAACAGCTGCCTATTCATTCACCATAACATACACATGATCATTACTCATCATACCTATAGGACCAATTAACAGCTGTCTATTCATTCAGCATAACATACACATGGTCATTACTCATCATACCTATAGGACCAATTAACAGCTGCCTATTCATTCAGCATAACATACACATGATCATTACTCATCATACCTATAGGACCAATTAACAGCTGTCTATTCATTCACCATAACATACACATGATCATGTTGGTCACCTTCAAAGTCAAAATAATTATGACCCTGGTCATATTGTCTGGGGGTTTCTGGGTAATATGCCTCCACAATTTAGTCCTTCTGACATTCTCTCTGTCTTCATCTGCAATGTCTCTCTGTCTGGTTGTTGTAGGACTTTATACATTAGTGAAATGAGATTACAGCTCCAAATGTAATCCATGTTGCTGCTCTATCCGGTCTGTTACTGTGAGCTCTGTGACTGTCCAGGACACCAAGTCACAATACAGCACAGTGTAGATGTGAGCTCTGTGACTGTCCAGGACACCAAGTCACAATACAGTACAGTGTAGATGTGAGCTCTGTGACTGTCCAGGACACCAAGTCACAATACAGCACAGTGTAGATGTGAGCTCTGTGACTGTCCGGGACACCAAGTCACAATACAGCACAGTGTAGATGTGAGCTCTGTGACTGTCCGGGACACCAAGTCACAATACAGCACAGTGTAGATGTGAGATCTGTGACTGTCCGGGACACCAAGTCACAATACAGCACAGTGTAGATGTGAGCTCTGTGACTGTCCGGGACACCAAGTCACAATACAGTACAGAGTAG
>NC_052344.1:22891563-22909063 GCF_016432855.1 Salvelinus namaycush | reverse complement strand
AAGTATACAGCAGGAACTCTCTGTCCTCTACCACCTCCTCCTCAACAGGAAGTATACAGCAGGAACTCTCTGTCCTCTACCACCTCCTCCTCAACAGGAAGGATACAGCAGGAACTCTCTGTCCTCTACCACCTCCTCCTCAACAGGAAGTATACAGCAGGAACTCTCTGTCCTCTACCACCTCCTCCTCAACAGGAAGTATACAGCAGGAACTCTCTGTCCTCTACCACCTCCTCCTCAACAGGAAGTATACAGCAGGAACTCTCTGTCCTCTACCACCTCCTCCTCAACAGGAAGGATACAGCAGGAACTCTCTGTCCTCTACCACCTCCTCCTCAACAGGAAGGATACAGCAGGAACTCTCTGTCCTCTACCACCTCCTCCTCAACAGGAAGTATACAGCAGCAACTCTCTGTCCTCTACCACCTCCTCCTCAACAGGAAGGATACAGCAGGAACTCTCTGTCCTCTACCACCTCCTCCTCAACAGGAAGTATACAGCAGGAACTCTCTGTCCTCTACCACCTCCTCCTCAACAGGAAGGATACAGCAGGAACTCTCTGTCCTCTACCACCTCCTCCTCAACAGGAAGTACACAGCAGGAACTCTCTGTCCTCTACCACCTCCTCCTCAACAGGAAGTATACAGCATAGCTCTCTGTCCTCTACCACCTCCTCCTCAACAGGAAGTATACAGCAGGAACTCTCTGTCCTCTACCACCTCCTCCTCAACAGGAAGTATACAGCAGGAACTCTCTGTCCTCTACCACCTCCTCCTCAACAGGAAGGATACAGCAGGAACTCTCTGTCCTCTACCACCTCCTCCTCAACAGGAAGTATACAGCAGGAACTCTCTGTCCTCTACCACCTCCTCCTCAACAGGAAGTATACAGCAGGAACTCTCTGTCCTCTACCACCTCCTCCTCAACAGGAAGTATACAGCAGGAACTCTCTGTCCTCTACCACCTCCTCCTCAACAGGAAGTATACAGCAGGAACTCTCTGTCCTCTACCACCTCCTCCTCAACAGGAAGGATACAGCAGGAACTCTCTGTCCTCTACCACCTCCTCCTCAACAGGAAGTATACAGCAGGAACTCTCTGTCCTCTACCACCTCCTCCTCAACAGGAAGTATACAGCAGGAACTCTCTGTCCTCTACCACCTCCTCCTCAACAGGAAGTATACAGCAGGAACTCTCTGTCCTCTACCACCTCCTCCTCAACAGGAAGTATACAGCAGGAACTCTCTGTCCTCTACCACCTCCTCCTCAACAGGAAGTATACACCAGGAACTCTCTGTCCTCTACCACCTCCTCCTCAACAGGAAGGATACAGCAGGAACTCTCTGTCCTCTACCACCTCCTCCTCAACAGGAAGGATACAGCAGGAACTCTCTGTCCTCTACCACCTCCTCCTCAACAGGAAGGATACAGCAGGAACTCTCTGTCCTCTACCACCTCCTCCTCAACAGGAAGTATACAGCAGGAACTCTCTGTCCTCTACCACCTCCTCCTCAACAGGAAGTATACAGCAGGACCTCTCTGTCCTCTACCACCTCCTCCTCAACAGGAAGTATACAGCAGGAACTCTCTGTCCTCTACCACCTCCTCCTCAACAGGAAGTATACAGCAGGAACTCTCTGTCCTCTACCACCTCCTCCTCAACAGGAAGGATACAGCAGGAACTCTCTGTCCTCTACCACCTCCTCCTCAACAGGAAGGATACAGCAGGAACTCTCTGTCCTCTACCACCTCCTCCTCAACAGGAAGTATACAGCAGGAACTCTCTGTCCTCTCCCACCTCCTCCTCAACAGGAAGGATACAGCAGGAACTCTCTGTCCTCTACCACCTCCTCCTCAACAGGAAGGATACAGCAGGAACTCTCTGTCCTCTACCACCTCCTCCTCAACAGGAAGGATACAGCAGGAACTCTTGTCATGGTGTCTTAGAGGACCGCTGGAAACACATGGGGGCATTTTCTATTCTTAGTAATGTCTTCCTTCTGGGGCGGAGCCTAGCTCTCTCTCTTCTCTTGTCTTCTCTCTCTCTCTTCTCTTGTCTTCCTTCTGGGGCGGAGCCTAGCTCTCTCTCTTCTCTTGTCTTCTCTCTCTCTCTTCTCTTGTCTTCCTTCTGGGGCGGAGCCTAGCTCTCTCTCTTCTCTTGTCTTCTCTCTCTCTCTTCTCTTGTCTTCCTTCTGGGGCGGAGCCTAGCTCTCTCTCTTCTCTTGTCTTCCTTCTGGGGCGGAGCCTAGCTCTCTCTCTCTTCTCTTGTCTTCCTTCTGGGGCGGAGCCTAGCTCTCTCTCTCTTCTCTTGTCTTCCTTCTGGGGCGGAGCCTAGCTCTCTCTCTCTTCTCTTGTCTTCCTTCTGGGTCGGAGCCTAGCTCTCTCTCTCTTCTCTTGTCTTCCTTCTGGGTCGGAGCCTAGCTCTCTCTCTCTTCTCTTGTCTTCCTTCTGGGGCGGAGCCTAGCTCTCTCTCTCTTCTCTTGTCTTCCTTCTGGGGCGGAGCCTAGCTCTCTCTCTCTTCTCTTGTCTTCCTTCTGGGGCGGAGCTGAGCTCTCTCTCTTCTCTTGTCTTCATGACATTTGTCCAGGATCATCTATTTTTTGGCTGTCCCAAATGCCACCCTTTTCCATATTAGTGCACTACATTTGACAGTGGTCAAGTGGGCATGTGTCAGTAAGTAGTGATTGAAGAAGCACTCTCTCACAGAAACAGATGGCTCTAAGACACACGTCCTTCCTCTACCTCTTCATCACTAGAAACTTCTCCAGAAACACTCTCTTTTCCTGTCTCCTTTCTTCTCCTCAGGAACCCTTAACTATCAGGGAGGGGGGGTGTATGTGTCAAAAGTAGTGCACTTAATATGGAAAAGGGTGGCATTTGGGACACCCAGTATAGTGAGTAATCAACAAGTTAAATCCTATGGAATATATTACATTTGAGTATCATAACATGAAGCATCGTGTGGAGCCCGGCGTAACCAGTTAACACAGCTACCAACTAACCTGGCTATGAACACGTTACTCTGTAATTACCAGGCAACCACGCAGTCACACGACCCAATTTGCTAAGCAACAACTAGGTAAACACAATGTGATGTACAAGCTCACTTCCTGTGACCAATATATTAGCAGCTCAAAGGATGGTGAACACAACGTGCTGTAACATGGACAGTGGTTTGACAGTGTTGCAACATCAAGCATGTATTCTTCAGACAAACCTAACATCCTACTAGACATCCTACTAAACATCATACCAAACATCCTACTAAACATCCTGCTAAACATCATACCAAACATCCTACCAAACATCCTACTAGACATCCTACTAAACATCCTACTAAACATCCTACTAAACATCCTACTAAACATCATACCAAACATCCTACCAAACATCCTACTAGACATCCTACTAAACATCCTACTAAACATCATACCAAACATCCTACTAAACATCCTACTAAACATCCTACCAAACATCCTACTAAACATCCTACTAAACATCCTACTAAACATCCTACTAGACATCCTACCAAACATCCTACCAAACATCCTACTAAACATCCTACTAAACATCCTACCAAACATCCTACTAAACATCCTACTAGACATCCTACTAGACATCCTACTAGACATCCTACTAAACATCATACCAAACATCCTCTTAGACATCCTACTAAACATCCTACTAGACATCAAACTAAACATCCTACTAGACATCCTACTAGACATCATACCAAACATCCTACTAGACATCCTACTAAACATCCTACCAAACATCCTACTAGACATCCTACTAAACATCCTACTAGACATCCTACTAAACATCATACCAAACATCCTCTTAGACATCCTACTAAACATCCTACTAAACATCAAACTAAACATCCTACTAGACATCCTACTAAACATCAAACTAAACATCCTACTAAACATCCTACTAAACATCCTACTAGACATCCTACTAGACATCATACCAAACATCCTACTAGACATCCTACTAGACATCATACCAAACATCCTACTAGACATCCTACTAAACATCCTACTAAACATCCTACTAAACATCATACCAAACATCCTACTAAACATCCTACTAAACATCCTACCAAACATCCTACTAAACATCCTACTAAACATCCTACTAAACATCCTACTAGACATCCTACCAAACATCCTACTAAACATCCTACTAGACATCATACCAAACATCCTACTAAACATCCTACTAAACATCCTACCAAACATCCTACTAGACATCCTACTAAACATCCTACTAGACATCCTACTAGACATCCTACTAGACATCATACCAAACATCCTCTTAGACATCCTACTAAACATCCTACTAGTCATCCAGCCAAAGTAAAAGTAGGTTATAGATGTCGTGAAATAAAACCTTCATAAACCGTTTATAAGACGTAGGTCTAAAAGTCTTATGACACAATACCTGCTGTAAGGAGACTCTGGATCACCCATGTAGGCTACGACTTGGCTTATAATGATTTGTGAAGCATATATGTAGTGCTCTTCACGAATGCCTTCATAAAGCCTTAAAATGGTAATTAGTTGTCTGTTAAAAAGAGGGACTGTAGCAACAGGAGGAACACTGTTAGAGATCTGTTAAGGGGCCTCCGTCAACAGAACAGTATAATTAAACTACAGGAATGAACGACAGAGAGAATGTTTGTTTCCCCTCTTTCCGGAGAGTTCTGGAATGTTGCTGATTGGCGGTGCTCGTCGACAGACCTCATCTTCCCTGACGGACATACAGGGACACGGCGCCGGTTGGCCACGGCAACCAACCAACCGCTGGCCCGGATGAAGGGAATGGGGATCCGAGAGTGAGCTGAGGGGTAAAAGGGAGAGGCCTAGTCACTTCCTGTCAGAGAGCAGGAGAGGAGCGTGTTCTGAAAGAGGAAGGGTTTGTTGGGAAATGGAGCTGATAACATGAAAATCCTGGTGAAGCTACGAAAATGTACTGACAGTAGGGTTGTTATACTGATACTCACACGCAGTGTGAAGGGAGAGAAGTCAGAGGACAGACACACACACACACACACACACACACACACACACACACACACACACACACACACACACACACACACACACACACACACACACACACACACACACACACACACACACACACACACACACACACACACACACAATGATTATGTTACTAGCTCTTAACGATACAGTAAAATGTCAAGCAAGTACATAAATAATCAAAAGATCTGAATCAAGAAATGTTGTAACAAATCCAATGAACAACCCAAATAGCACTGTAACAGTAATCCAAATGAACAACCCAAATAGCACTGTAACAGTGATCCAAATGAACAACCCAAATAGGACTGTAAAAGCGATCCAAATGAACAACCCAAATAGCACTGTAACAGTGATCCAAATGAACAACCCAAATAGCACTGTAACAGTAATCCAAATGAACAACCCAAATAGCACTGTAACAGTAATCCAAATGAACAACCCAAATAGCACTGTAACAGTAATCCAAATGAACAACCCAAATAGCACTGTAACAGTAATCCAAATGAACAACCCAAATAGCACTGTAACAGCGATCCAAATGAACATCCCAATTAACACTGTAACAGTGATCCAAATGAACAACCCAAATAGCACTGTAACAGTGATCCAAATGAACAAACCAAATAACACTGTAACAGTAACCCAAATGCAGTCTATACGTATCTACACCGGAGGAGTTTACACAAGATATACTAGGAATGATATGTACGGCAGTAGATATACTAGGAATGATATGTACAGCAGTAGATATACTAGGAATGATATATACAGCAGTAGATATACTAGAATGATATGTACAGCAGTAGATATACTAGGAATGATATATACAGCAGTAGATATACTAGAATGATATGTACAGCAGTAGATACACTAGGAATGATATGTACAGCAGTAGATATACTAGGAATGATATGTACAGCAGTAGATACACTAGGAATGATATGTACAGCAGTAGATACACTAGGAATGATATGTACAGCAGTAGATACACTAGGAATGATATGTACAGCAGTAGGTCTATTACAGTGAGCCATGTATAAATAAATAAGCGGTGTGTATAAACTGTGTCACTAAAATTCAATGTACAGTAGTATAAATATTATAATGAGCTATGTGTCGAGAATACAGTGTATAAATACACAGTAACAAACCCCATGACAAAATGGACAGAATTACAGGAAATTAGCTTCTGGTCCAGAGTCCGAAATAAGAATATATAAACTGTATGTATAGACAGTAGTTATATAGGGTGGTGTGTATAGACAGTATAGACAGTAGTTATATAGGATGGTGTGTATAGACAGTAGTTATATAGGATGGTGTGTATAGACAGTAGTTATATAGGATGGTGTGTATAGACAGTAGTTATATAGGATGGTGTGTATAGACAGTAGTTATATAGGATGGTGTGTATAGACAGTAGTTATATAGGATGGTGTGTATAGACAGTATAGACAGTAGTTATATAGGATGGTGTGTATAGACAGTATAGACAGTAGTTATATAGGATGGTGTGTATAGACAGTATAGACAGTAGTTAAATAGGAGGGTGTGTATAGACAGTATAGACAGTAGTTATATAGGATGGTGTGTATAGACAGTAGTTATATAGGATGGTGTGTATAGACAGTATAGACAGTAGTTAAATAGGAGGGTGTGTATAGACAGTATAGACAGTATTTATATAGGATGGTGTGTATAGACAGTAGTTATATAGGATGGTGTGTATAGACAGTAGTTATATAGGATGGTGTGTATAGACAGTAGTTATATAGGATGGTGTGTATAGACAGTATGGACAGTAGTTATATAGGATGGTATGTATAGACAGTATAGACAGTAGTTATATAGGAGGGTGTGTATAGACAGTATAGACAGTAGTTATATAGGATGGTGTGTATAGACAGTAGTTATATAGGATGGTGTGTATAGACAGTATGGACAGTAGTTATATAGGATGGTGTGTATAGACAGTATAGACAGTAGTTATATAGGATGGTGTGTATAGACAGTATAGACAGTAGTTATATAGGGTGGTGTGTATAGACAGTAGTTATATAGGATGGTGTGTATAGACAGTATAGACAGTAGTTATATAGGATGGTGTGTATGGACAGTAGTTATATATGATGTTGTATATAGACAGAAGTTATATAGGATGGTGTGTATAGACAGCAGTTATATAGGATGGTGTGTATAGACAGTATAGACAGTAGTTATATAGGATGGTGTGTATATACAGTAGTTATATATGATGTTGTATATAGACAGTAGTTATATAGGATGGTGTGTATAGACAGCAGTTATATAGGATGGTGTGTATAGACAGTATAGACAGTAGTTATATAGGATGGTGTGTATAGACAGTAGTTATATATGATGTTGTATATAGACAGTAGTTATATAGGATGGTGTGTATAGACAGTAGTTATATAGGATGGTGTGTATAGACAGTATAGACAGTAGTTATATAGGGTGGTGTGTATATACAGTATAGACAGTAGTTATATAGGATGGTGTGTATAGACAGTAGTTATATAGGATGGTGTGTATAGACAGTATAGACAGTAGTTATATAGGATAGTGTGTATAGACAGTAGTTATATAGGATGGTGTGTATAGACAGTATAGACAGTAGTTATATAGGATGGTGTGTATAGACAGTATAGTCAGTAGTTATATAGGATGGTGTGTATAGACAGTAGTTATATAGGATGGTGTGTTTAGACAGTAGTTATATAGGATGGTGTGTATAGACAGTAGTTATATAGGATGGTGTGTATAGACAGTAGTTATATAGGATGGTGTGTATAGACAGTAGTTATATAGGATGGTGTGTATAGACAGTAGTTATATAGGATGGTGTGTATAGACAGTAGTTATATAGGATGGTGTGTATAGACAGTAGTTATACATGATGGTGTGTATAGACAGTAGTTATATAGGATGGTGTGTATAGACAGTAGTTATATAGGATGGTGTGTATAGACAGTAGTTATATAGGATGGTGTGTATAGACAGTAGTTATACATGATGGTGTGTATAGTCAGTAGTTATATAGGATGGTGTGTATAGACAGTAGTTATATAGGATGGTGTGTATAGACAGTATAGACAGTAGTTATATAGGATGGTGTGTATAAACAGTAGTTATATAGGATGGTGTGTATAGACAGTAGTTATACATGATGGTGTGTATAGACAGTAGTTATATAGGATGGTGTGTATAGACAGTAGTTATATAGGATGGTGTGTATAGACAGTATAGACAGTAGTTATATAGGATGGTGTGTATAGACAGTAGTTATATAGGATGGTGTGTATGGACAGTAGTTATATAGGATGGTGTGTATGGACAGTAGTTATATAGGATGGTGTGTATAGACAGTAGTTATATAGGATGGTGTGTATAGACAGTAGTTATATAGGATGGTGTGTATAGACAGTAGTTATATAGGATGGTGTGTATAGACAGTAGTTATATAGGATGGTGTGTATAGACAGTAGTAATATAGGATGGTGTGTATAGACAGTAGTTATATAGGACGGTGTGTATAGACAGTAGTTATATAGGATAGTGTGTATAGACAGTAGTTATATAGGATGGTGTGTACAGACAGTAGTTATATAGAATGGTGTGTATAGACAGTATAGACAGTAGTTATATAGGATGGTGTGTATAGACAGTATAGACAGTAGTTATATAGGAGGGTGTGTATAGACAGTATAGACAGTAGTTATATAGGATGGTGTGTATAGACAGTAGTTATATAGGATGGTGTGTATAGACAGTAGTTATATAGGATGGTGTGTATAGACAGTATGGACAGTAGTTATATAGGATGGTGTGTATAGACAGTATAGACAGTAGTTATATAGGATGGTGTGTATAGACAGTAGTTATATAGGATGGTGTGTATAGACAGTATAGACAGTATTTATATAGGATGGTGTGTATAGACAGTAGTTATATAGGATGGTGTGTATAGACAGTAGTTATATAGGATGGTGTGTATAGACAGTAGTTATATAGGATGGTGTGTATAGACAGTTGGACAGTAGTTATATAGGATGGTATGTATAGACAGTATAGACAGTAGTATATAGGAGGGTGTGTATAGACAGTATAGACAGTAGTTATATAGGATGGTGTGTATAGACAGTTTATATAGGATGGTGTGTATAGACAGTATGGACAGTAGTTATATAGGATGGTGTGTATAGACAGTATAGACAGTAGTTATATAGGATGGTGTGTATAGACAGTATAGACAGTAGTTATATAGGGTGGTGTGTATAGACAGTAGTTATATAGGATGGTGTGTATAGACAGTATGACAGTAGTTATATAGGATGTGTGTATGGACAGTAGTTATATATGATGTTGTATTAGACAGAAGTTATATAGGATGGTGGTATAGACAGCAGTTATATAGGGGTGTGTATATACAGTGTTATAATCTGATGTTGTATATAGCCAGTTAGTTATATAGTGATGGGTGTGTATAGACAGCAGTTTATATAGGATGGTGGTATAGAACAGTATAACGAGTAGTTTATATAGATGGTGTGTATAAGACAGTAGTTATATATGAATGTTTATATAGACAGTAGGTTATATATGATGGTGGTGTATAAACAGTATTTATATAGGATGATGTGTATAGACAGTATAGAGACAGTAGTTATATAGGGTGGTGTTGTATATAACAGTATAGACAGTAGTTATATAGGATGGTGTGTATAGACAGTAGTTATATAGGATGGTGTGTAAGACAAGTATACAGTAGTTATATAGGTATGTGTATAGACAGTATTATATAGGATGGTGTGTATGACAGTATAGACAGTAGTTATATAGGATGGTAGTGTATAGACAGTATAGTCAGTAGTTATATAGATGGTGTGTATAGCAGTAGTTATATAGATGGTGTGTTTAGAAGACAGTAGTTTATATGATGGTGTTTAACAGTATTAATATAGGATGGTGGTGTATGACAGTAGTTATATAGGATGGTGGTTGGTATAGACAGTAGTTTATATAGATGGTGGTGGTATAGGACAAGTAGTTATATAGGATGGTGTGTATAGACAGTAGTTATTATAGGTGGTGTGTATAGACAGTAGTTTATACATGATGGTGTGTATAGACAGTTAGTTCTATAGGAATGGTGTGTATAACAGTATTTATATAGATGGGTGTGGTATAGACAGTAGTTTATATGGATGGTGTGTCTAGGACGAGTAGTTATACTGATGGTGTTATAGTCCAGTAGTTATATAGGATGGTGTGTATAGACAGTAGTTTATATAGGATGGGTGTGTATAAACAGTTATATGACAGTATTTATATAGGATGGTGTTGTATAAACAGTATTATATAGGATGGGTTGTATAACAGTAGTTATCATGATGGTCGTTATAGACAGTAGTTATATAGGGTGGTGTGTATAGCGGTAGTTATATAGGATGGTGGTGTATAGACAGTAATAGTACCAGTAGTTATATAGGATGGGTGTGTATAGACAGTAGTTATATAGGATGGTGTGTAATGGACCAGTAGTTATAGAAGATGGTGTGTATGGACAGTAGTTATATAGAATGTGTGTATAGACAGTAGTTAATCTATGATTGGTGTTTAATAAGACAGTAGTTAGATAGGATGGTGTGTATAGACAGTAGTTATATAGGATGGTGTGTATAGACAGTAGTTATATAGGATGGTGGTGTATGGAGACAGTAGTTATATAGGATGGTGTGTATAGACAGTATTTATATAGGATGGTGTGTATATACAGTATTTATATAGGATGGGGTGTTAGACAGTGTAATATAGGATGTGTGTATAGACCGTAGTTATATAACGGGGTGTATCGCAGTAGTTATTATAGGATCGTGTGTATAGACATATTTTATATAAGGATGTGTGTACAGACAGTAGTTATATAGAGAATGGGGTGTAAGACAGTATAGACAGTAGTTTAATATAGGATGGTGTTATAGACAGTATAGACAGTAGTTATATAGGGAGGGGTGTGTAATAGCAGTTATAGACAGTGTTATATAGGATGGTGTGTATAGACAGTATTATATAGGATGGTGTTCTAGACAGTAGTTATATCGGATGGGGTGTATCGACAGTATGGGACAGTAGTTATACGGATGGTGTGTATAGACCAGTATAGAACAGTAGTTATTAGGATGGTGTGTATAGGACAGTAGTTATATAGCTGGTGTGTATAGAACAGTAAATAGACAGTAGTTATATAGGATGGTGTGTATAGACAGTAGTTATATCGGATAGTGTGTATAGAACAGTAGTTATAATAGGATGGGGTGTATAACGTATAGACGTAGTTATATAGGATGGTGTGTATATACAGTAGTTATATTATAGGGTTGGTGTTGGTATATACAGTATAGACAGTAGTTATATAGTAATGTGTGTATAGACATTAGTTTATAGGATGGTGTGTATGACCGTAGTGTAAATATAGGATGGGTTGTAAGACGTAGTTAGAATATAGGATGGTGTGTAATGAAGTAGTTATATAGAATGTGTGTATAGACAGTAGTTATATAGGATGGTGTGTATAGACAGTAGTTATACCTGATGGTGTTTGTATAGACAGTAGTTCTATAGGAGGTGTGTATAGACCATTTATATAGGATGGTGTGTATAGACAGTAGTTTTATATAGGATGGTGTGTATAGACAGTGTTATACATGATGGTGTGTATAGTCAGTAGTTATATAGGATGGTGTGTATATACAGTAGTTATATAGGATGGGTGTGTATAGACAGTATAGACATATTTTATATTAGGATGGGTGTGTATAGACAGTAGTTATATGGATGGTGTGGTATAGACAGTAGTTATACATGATGGTGTGTATAGACAGTAGTTATATAGGATGGTGTGTATAGACAGTAGGTTATATATGTATGGTGTGTATAGACGTATAGCCATTAGTTATATAGGATGGTGTGTATAGATCAGTAGTTATATAGTATGGTGTGGTGATGGACAGTAGTTATATAGGATTGGTGTGTATAGACAGTAGTTATATAGGATGTTGTATAGACAGTATAAGACAGTAGTTTATAGGATGGTGTGTTTATAGAAGTATTATATCGGATGGTGTTATGGACAGTAGTTTATATAGGATGGTGTGTTATGGACAGTAGTTATATGGATGGTGTTGTATAGACAAGTAGTTAGTTATATAGGATGTGTGTATAGACAGTAGTTATATAGGATGGTGTGTATAGACAGTAGTTTATATAGGATGTGTGTATAGACAGAGTAGTTATACTGATGGTGTTGTATAGACAGTATTGATATCGGATGGTGTGTATAGACAGAGTTATATAGGATAGTGTGTATAGACAGTAGTTATTAGGATGGTGTGTACAGACAGTAGTTATATAGAATGGTGTGTATAGACATAATAGACAGTAGTTATATAGGATGGTGTGTTGGACAGTAGTTATATACGTGGGTGTGGTATAGACAGTAGTTTATATAGGATGGTGTGTATAGACAGTAGTTTAATATGAGGATGTTGGTGTATAGACAGTATTTATATGGAATGGTGTGGTATATAGACAGTGTTATATAGATGGTGTTATAGACAGTATTATATAGGTGGTGTGTATAGACAGTAGTTATATTTTGATGGTGTTGTATAAGACAGTAGTTATCATGATGGTGTGTATGACAGTATTTATATAGGATGGTGTGTATAGACAGTAGTTATATAGGATAGTGTGTATAGACAGTAGTTATGTATGATGGTGTTTACAGACAGTAGTTATATAGAATGGTGTGGTAAGACAGTATACATAGTTATATATGTGGTGTGTATAGACAGTATAGACAGTAGTTATTAAGGAATGGTGTGTTAGACAAGTAATGGACAGTATTTATCTAGGATGGTGTGTATAGACAGTAGTTATATAGGTGGTGTTTATAGACAGTATAGACAGTAGTTATATAGGATATGTGTATAGACAGTAGTTATATTAGGATGGTGTGTATAGACAGTATTTTTTATATAGGATGGTGTGATAGACAGTAATAGCAGTAGTTATATAGGAAGTGTGGTATAGACGTAGTTATTATAGGATGGTGTGTACAGACGTATTTATATAGAATGGTTGTCTAGACAGTAGTTTATATAGGATGTGTGTTATACAGTAGTTATATAGGAATGGTTTTGTATAGACAGTAGTTCTATCGGATGGTGTGGTAAAGACAGTATAGGACAGTATTAGATAGGATGGTTGGATAGACTAGTATAGACAGTAGTTATGTAGGGATGGTTGTGTATAGACGTATAGACAGTAGTGATATAGGATGGTGTGTATAGCGATAGTTCTATAGGATGGTGTGACAGACAGTAGTTATCTAGAAAGGGTGTGGTATAGACAGTAGTTCTTAGGATGGGTGGGTATAAGACAGTAAGTTATATAGATGGTGTGTATAGACCGTAGTTATATAGGATGGTGTGTCTAGACAGTAGTTTATAATAGGATGGTTGTAATAGACAGTAGTTATATAGGTGGTGTGAATAGACAGTAGTTATTAGGTGGTGTGGTATAGGACAGTAGTTATATAGGATGTTGTGTATAGACAGTAGTTATATAAGGCTGGTGTGTATAGACAGTATATACAGTAAGTTATATAGTATGGTGTGTATAGACAGTAGTTATATTAGATGGTGTGTATAGACCAGTAGTTATATAGGATGGTGTGTATAGACGTAGTTATATAGGATGGTGTGGATAGACAGTATTATATAGGATTGGTGTGTATAGACAGTAGTTATACTAGGATGGTGTTATAGACAGTAGTTTATAGGATGGTGTGTAGAGACAGTATAGACAGTATTATATAGGATGGTGTGTATAGACAGTATAGACAGTAGTTATATAGGATGGTGTGTATAGACAGTATAGACAGTAGTTATATAGGATGGTGTGTATAGACAGTAGTTATATATAGGATGAGCCTTGACTAGAATACAGTATATAGTGTTCGGTTCAAATTTCCAGAGTAAATAACTCACGTACATTCTTCCCAAAGGGTCGATACAGCTGCATTCAGACAAAACATGTTTCCACCAACAAAAGTATATATACTCCAGTTTAGATGCGCTCCTTCGTCTCTCCAACCCTTTACATCTGTTATGGTTCGACAGGAAGAGGAAGTGATGGGGTAGTAAACCATTCCTTCTCCTTTAAGGTGACCTGACCTGACCTCAACCCCCTTAATGCCTAATCCAAAGATCTCTCCCCTTATCAATGCCCGTCGACATGTGATCGCTTCTCTGCCCAACTCACGGCTGTCATGGTGACTGGTACCAGACTGTGTCTCTTCTCCTCCCAGAGGATCCCTGACGTCTGACAATAACATATCCTGACATAATGTAAACGTTATATATTACCCTCTCTCCCTCAGTGACATGAAGAAGTATATTTCATATTCTCAGAACCCAACAATACATATGAAGTGGGTAAACCAGTATGTAAACATTATTCAAGTGACCAGTGTTCAATGTATATGTACATAGGGCAGCAGTCTCTAAGATGCGGGGTAGAGTACCGGGTGGTAGCCAGCTAGTAACAGTGACTAAGGTTCAGGGCAGGGTACTGTGGGGGAGGCTAGTAACAGTGACTAAGGTTCAGGGCAGGGTACTGGGCGGAGGCTGGCTAGTGGTGACTGTTTAACAGTCTGATGGCCTGGAATATAGAAACAGTTTTTCAGTCTCGGTCCCTTGCTTTGATTCACGACTGTACTGTCCTCCACCTCTAGATGGGTAGCGGGGTGAACCTGTACGTGACTCGGGTGGCTGAGGTCCTTGATGATCTTCTTGGCCTTCCTGAACACCGGGTGGCCGGTAGATTTCATGAGAAGCAGGCACGTGTTGCCCGCCGGATGGTTGTGAAGCTGCCGTCACCCTCCCTCTGGAGAACCATGTGGTTGAGGGCGGAGAAGTTGCCGTACCAGGCGGTGACGCAGCCTGACAGGATGCTCTCAATGGTGCATCTGTAGAAGTGTGTGAGGGTGTTAGGGGCAAAGACTAATTTCCTCAGCCTCCTGAGGCTGAAGAGGCGCTATTGCACCTTCTTCGCAACGCTGTCGGTGTGAAGTGACCATTCCAGGTACTCAGTGATGTGCACGCCAATGAACTTCAAGCTTTTGGTGGTCTCTGGGTCTCTCCATAGACCAGGCACTAACAGGGCCCCATTAGTCTCTGGGTCTCTCCCTAGACCAGGCACTAACATGGCCCCAGTGGTCTCTGGGTCTCTCCCTAGACCAGGCACTAACAGGGCCCCAGTGGTCTCTGGGTCTCTCTCTAGAGCAGGCACTAACAGGGCCCCAGTGGTCTCTGGGTCTCTCTCTAGATCAGCCTAACAGGGCCCCTTGGTCTCTGGGTCTCTCCTCTAAGCAGGCCTAACAGGGCCCCATTGGTTTCTCTGGGTCCTCTCTCTAGATCAGACACTAACAGGGCCCAGTGGTCTCTGGGTCTCTCTCTAGAGCAGGCACTAACAGGGCCCCAGTAGTCTGCTGGGTCTCTCTCTAGAGCATGCCCTAACAGGGCCCCAGTGGTCTCTGGGTCTCTCTCTAGATCAGGCACTAACAGGCCCCAGTGGCACTCTGGGTCCTTTCTCTAGAGCATGCACTAAACAGGGACCCATGTGTCCTCGGGTCTCTCTCTAGAGCAGGACACAGGGCCCCAGTGGCTCTGGTCTCTCTCAGAGCAAGGCACTAAACAGGGCCCCAAGTGGGTCTCTTCGGGTCTCTCTCTAGAGCAGGCACTAACCAAGGCCCCAGTTGGTCTCTGGGTCTCTCTCTAGAGCAGGCACTAAACCGGGCCCCCAGTTGTCTCTGGGGGTCTCTCTCTAGAGCGGCCCTAACAGGACCCCAGGTGGTCTCTGGGTCTCTCTCTTCTAGAGTCAGGCACTAAAGGGCCCCGTGGTCTCTGGGTCTCTCTTCCTAGAGCAGGCACAACAGGGCCCCATGGTCTACTGGGCTCTCTTCTAGAGCAGAACACACCACAGGGCCCCAGTGGTCTCATTCTGGGTCTCTCTCTAAGCAGGACACTAACAGGCCCCAGTGGTCTCTGGGTCTCTCTCCTCTAAGCAGGGCACTAACAGGCCCCAGTGGTCTCTGGGTCTCTCTCTAGGCAGGCACTAACAGGGCCCCAGTGGTCTCTGGTCTCTCTCTAGAGCGACACTATCAGGGCCCAGTGGTCTACTGGGTCTCTCTCTAGAGCAGGCACTACAGGGCCCCAGTGGTCCTCTTGGTGTCCTCTCTAGAGCAGGCACTAACAGGGCCCCAGTTGTCTCTGGGTCTCTCTCTTACACCAGGCACTAACAGGGCCCCAGTGGTCTCTGGATCTCTACCTAGAGCAGGCCAACAGGGCCCCTTGGTTCCTCTGGGTCTCTCTCTACAAACCGGCACTAACAGGGCCCAAGTTGGTCTCTGGTCCTCTCTCTAGAGCAGGCACTCAACAGGGCCCCAGTGTTCTCTGGTCTCTCTTCTAGAGCATGCACTAACAGGCCCAGTGGTCTCTGGGTCTCTCTCTAGAGCAGACACTATCAGGCCCCAGTGGTCTCTGGGTCTCTCTCTAGAGCAGCACTAACAGTGCCCCCAGTGGTCCTCTGGGTGTCTCTCTAGAGCAGGACTAACAGGGCCCCAGTGGTCTCTGGGTCTCTCTCTACCCCAGCACTAACGGGCCCCATTGGTCCTATGGATCTCTCTCTAGAGCAGGCACTAACAGGGCCCAGTGGTCCTCTGGGTGTCTCTTATAGTCAGGCACTAACAGGGCCCCATGGTCTCTGGGTCTCTCTCTACAACCAGCACTAACAGGGCCCCAGTGGTTCTCTGGATCTCTCCCTAGAGCAGGCACTAACAGGCCCCAGTGGTCTCTGGGTCTCATCTCTAGCAGGCACTAACAGGGCCCCCAGTGGTCCTTCTGGTCTCCTCTCCACTCTAGAGCAGGCACTAACAGGCCCAGTTGGTCTCTGGTCTCTCTCTAGAGCAGGCACTAACGGGCCCCAGTGGTCTCTGGGTCTTTCTCTAGAGCCAGCACTAACAGGTCCCCAGTGGTCTCTGGGTCTCTCCTCTAGAGAGGCACTACAGGACCCATTGGTCTCTGGGTCTCTCTCTCTAGAGCAGGCACTAACAGGGCCACAGTGGTCTGTGGTCTCTCTTCTAGAGCAGGCCCTACAGGGCCCCAGTGTCCTCTGGGTCTCTCTCTAGAGCAACACTAATCAAGGCCCCATGGTCTCTGGGTCTCTCTCTAGAACAGACCCTAACAGGCCCCAGTGGTCTCTGTGTCTCTTCTCTAGAGCAGGGCACTACAGGGCCCTAGTGGTCTCCTTTCTGGTCTCTCCTCTAGAGCAGGCACTAACGGGCCCCAGTGTCCTCTGGGTTCT